>NC_044996.1:137276016-137494930 GCF_008728515.1 Papio anubis
TTTTTTTTTTTTTTTTTTTTTTTAAGAAGGAGTTTCTCTCTTGTTGCCCAGGCTGGAGTGCAATGGCACAATCTCGGCTCACTGCAACCTCTGCCTTCTGGGTTTAAGCGATTCTCCTGTCTCAGCCTCCCAAGTAGCTGGGATTACAAGCATGCGCCACCATGTTTGGCTAATTTTGTCTTTTTAGTAGAGACGGGGTTTCTCCATGTTGGTCAGGCTGGTCTCGAACTCCCACCCTCAGGTGACCCAACCATCTCAGCTTCCCAAAGTGCTGGGATTACAGGCATGACCCACAGTGCCTGGCGGCCCAGCTAATTTTTTTTTTAATTTATTTTTTGTAGAGATGCGGTCTTTCTATGTCGCCCAGGATGGTCTCAAACTCCTGGCCTCAGGTGATCCTTCAGCCTCAGCCTCCCAAAACGCTGGGGTTGAAGGCACGAGCCACTGCACCTTGATGGTTTTCTAGCTCTAGACTTTGTGTTTTTACAACATAAATGTGAAAAGTTAGCTCAGACATAGAGGAAACATTCATGCTTCTATTTTAAGTAGCGTGTCTATGTGGCACTCAGAAATTCTTACTTTAGTTGTACAACATCAGAAAGTTCTGTTTCACCAAATCATTTTTACAGATAGAGTATGGGGCATTGATCCATGAGAAGACTTCATTCAACTAACCTTTATTGAGCACCTACTGTATGCAATGCACCATTTCGGATGCTAAAATACTGCAAAGAGGCAGACAAAAATCCCCACCCTGGTGGAATTGGCATTCTGTGACACCTCTCTAAGTGTGTGCCCCCTTCCCTGATGCTATGACTTACAATTCTTTTTACAGCAATTATTATTCTGGGGAACCCAAGGATTGCCTCTTTCTCAGAGCTCTAATGTCAATAACCCTATCATTCTTGGTCATTAGACTTTTGCAAACTGAGGAATTCACGTTTAATGAAAAATTTTAGAGTCCTTTATTTATGCCAGACACTGTGAGTTAGATCTATTTGAAAAGAAAATTAGATCCATCTAATTTTTGAACCATAGTTGAAGCATATTACAGGTAAAGTTTTTATCACTTAAAAATAATTTTCAAGTACTTTCTTTGTAATGTCATTTATTTCTGGAAAGAATTAAGCTAAGGAACCAGATCAGTTGGGTATTTAGCACAGAATTTTCATATACAGCCCTTCAGGAAGTGTTTGGCTATTTATTTTATTTTATTATTTTTTTTAAGACAGAGTTTTACTCTTGTTGCCCAGGCTGGAGTGCAATGGCACGATCTCAGCTCACTACAACATCCACTTCCTGGGTTCAAGTGATTCTCCTGCCTTAGCCTCCCGAGTAGCTGGGATTACAAGCATGTGCCACCATACCCGGCTAATTTTTGTATTTTCAGTAGAGACAGGGTTTCACCATGCTGGCCAGGCTGCTCTTGAGCTCCTGACCTCAGACAATCCACCCGCCTCAACCTCCCAAAGTGCTGGGATAACAGGCATGAGCCACCACACCCAGCCTGAACTCTGCTATTTTTAATATTCTAGTTACAGATTGAGACCTGCAGTCATAACCTAAAATACAAGCTCTTAGGATTTTATTAATTGGCAAGAGAAAACTAAGGACATGATGTTTGTATAAATAACTTCCATCAAAGCAAATATCTATGAATCGACCTGTTAAAATTGAACTCAAGTCACGTAAACGAGTGTGGACATTTTTAGGGCTTGCTTTTAAAAAATAAATGTCCCCATACTGGTCATTTGGGGGTGCCATTTACAATACTTTCAGGGCATTTTAAATCTAAGTTTAATTTATATTTTACTTTCTCAGATTGCTTTTAATTACCTTATGTAATATCATGTCTTCTCACACTACTTCTTCCATATCTTATAGATTATAAGGAATTATTTTCACTGTTGCCAGAATGAGTATAGAAATAAAAGTGAATTTGAACTGCTATATCTTCTTTCACTGATTTATTCATTAAATGTTTACTGTCTGTTTATCACCTGCCAGGCGCCATGCTCATCTTTGTTTATGCAACAGTGACAGCAAATAGGCATTATCTTTGTAGTTATGGAGCTCTGGCCAAATGGGGTTGACAGGGATTCGTGAAGTAACAACAGAATCAAACAAAACATTGGGAATGAGAGGAGTCTCTGCATGAGATGAATATGCAGAGGCAGTGGAGACCTGGAAGCCAGGCTAAGGAGTATTAGTGTCTTTATTCAGAGGGCAGAGAAAAGCCATTCAGTGACTCAAAGCCAACCTTGAGATGGGGGCATTACCCTTAGTTATTTGGGTGGAAACGAATACAATCACAAAAGTCCTTCAAAGTAGAAGAGGGAAGCGGAGTGCAAGAATCAGAGAGATGGCATGGTGCAAAGGACTCAGCCCAGTGTTGTTGACTTTGAAGCTGGTGAAAGGGCACCACCGGCCAAGGAACGCCAGAAGCCTCTAGAAACCGGAAAAGTCATGAAAATACATTCTTCCCTGGAGCCTCCAGAAAGGAGTACAGGCCTGCCTTGATTTTAGGCCAGTGACACCCATTTCAGACCTACAGAAGAGAAGACATTTATATTGTTTTATGCAGCTACACTCATGGTAATTTGTCACAGCAGCTATAGAAAACCAGTACATGAACTCATTTAAAACTCACACCAAACCTGTTGCATTGGCTGAATTAGTATCCTTATTTTCAGATAAAGGGAATGAGGCTCACTGAGGCTGCTGGAGTTGTTTGCTGAAGCCCACCTTCCTCGAAGGTCGTCTGTGGGGTTAAAATTCTGTATCCTACAGCCAGAAAGAAAAGCGTGAATGCTAGGAGAAGGTGAGGTACAGAAATCAACATGGTAGCTTCAGCAAAGTTGAGTTTGGAAAGCCTCCACGTGGGAGAGGAACGAGGGAGCATCAGCTCTTCAAGGGACTAGCTCAGGTGGAAGTAGACGTTTGGGAGCTGTCAGCAGAAAAATTTTTCAAGCCATGGGAATCAATGAAGTGATTGATGGAGGTGACACAGAGAGAAGATGCAAGTGCAGTGAACTCAGACAAGGCGAGATTTAGGGCTAACAAAAGGGAGGGAACCCAAAAGGAGTGCCCCGTGTGTCACTCTTGATGCTGCCTCCTATGAAAATATAATTGCATTGTAAAATATGTAAAGGATTTTTAGGATATGGAGGATCCCCAGGGCAGCCAAGCCTCCTCATATTCCTGTAATATAGCCACCCCAAGTCCCCTGGCTGCTCTTCACCAAAGACCCTCAGTCATCTGTCATGCTCCGTTCTCATGTCAGCACTTTGACACGTGCTGTGTATTCCCTGCTGGTAGAGCTTTTAAGTTGCCCAGTATTGTAACCATGGCCATCTGCAGCTGTTTAAATGTCAATTAATTAAAATGAAACAATAAAGAATCTAATTCCTCTGTTAAACAGAGGACATGTGAAGTGCTTTATAGGCACAGGTGACTAGTGTTTACCACAGACAGAACATTTCCATCCCAACCGCCAGTTCCGTTGGACAGGGCTGGCTGAGAACGCCCTCCCACAGGTCTCTGCAGTGCCACTGCCCACTGCTACACCTTCTTCAAGTCCTGACTCAGAATTGAACACACGCCAGCCGCCTTATATAAAATCAGCACTTTTTGTCAATCCACCCTACTGCTCTTATCTTCTGGGGTTTTTTTTTTTTTTCGGGAGGCGAGACGGAGTCTGGCTCTGTCGCCCGGGCTGGAGTGCAGTGGCCGGATCTCAGCTCACTGCAAGCTCCGCCCCCCGGGTTTACGCCATTCTCCTGCCTCAGCCTCCCGAGTAGCTGGGACTACAGGCGCCCGCCGCCTCGCCCGGCTAGTTTTTTGTATTTTTTAGTAGAGACGGGGTTTCACTGTGTTCGCCAGGATGGTCTCGATCTCCTGACCTCGTGATCCGCCCGTCTCGGCCTCCCAAAGTGCTGGGATTACAGGCTTGAGCCACCGCGCCCGGCCTCTTCTGGGGTTTTTTTTGTGGGGGCGGGGGCGGGGGGGGATGAAGTTTCGCTCTTGTTGCCCCAACTGGAGTGCAGTGGCGATCTCGGCTCACTGAAATACCCGCTTTCCGGTTTCAAGAGATTCTCCGGCCTCAGCCTCCGGAGTAGCTGGGATTACAGGCGCCTGCCACCACGCCTGGCTAATTTTTTTATATTTTTAGTAGAGAGGGGGTTTCACCATGTTGGCCAGGCTGGTCTTGAACTCCTGACCTTGTGATCTGCCTGCCTCGGCCTCCCAAAGTGCTGCGATTACAGGCGTGAGCCACGGTGCCCAGCCACCTTCTGTATTTATATGTAGACTTATTACCTTCTAACATAATACCTATCTTACCTATGTATTATATTTATTCTCTGTTATTATTGGCCCCATTTCTATGTAAAATTCAGGAGGGCAGCAGCCACTCCTGTGTGATTATTTCACTGCTGTTGAATGGAAGAACATGAACACACTCAGTGATTGATGTCAGCCTTGTGAATAGCCTATAATTCTTTTTTAAAAAAATAAACACTTGATGTCTGCTATGTAAAAATTAAAACCTCTAGTACGTGATTTCTCTTTTAACTAAATGCCCTGAGTGCCCACTTTTATATCTGTTTGCTTTCTCTCATTTAAAGTTCTTCTTTTCTGGTTCCAAAGTGCTCAAAGCAAAGTTCCCACTAGATCAACCCAATTTCATCAAAGAGTTTTGTCCTCTGAAAACCCCCATCAAACACTTGGCATGATGTTGGGGACAAGATGTTAATCACCTGCAAAATAGGTGCCGTTTGGTGCCATTTCACACCCCTTGGACACACTGGGGTGATTAATAAACCCGAGACTGTCAAGGCCTGCTTTCCCACACTCATTGAGTTGCTTGTCATTATTTTCTCTTTTTTTCCCCCACTTTATTGTCCAAAGTAAAGAAATGTACAGAAAATATGCCTCTTGCCCTGGGAATAAACATGTTCAAAAGGTCAGTCTTCTGGCCTGTGTTTGAGAACACCAAGTCATATTTCAGTAGGGATCAGCCATACAGAAATGCCACGATGCACTTGGTTAAGGGGGAGTGGGAAGCATATATCCCTATCCTTTTGACAAAAGAACTTCTTTATGGCAATACGTAACAGGAAATAAACATGGATAGCCAATTCTGTAAGTGTGAAGGCAATGCTTTTGTTCTTGTGTGGATTCAATAGTATCTCGCCTTTATTTAAACAAAAAATGTGGGATTGAGAAACTTCTGATGATTCTCTTCTACAACAGGAATTATGAGAGCTGTTGCTAGGTGTTACCTTTCACTATAGGGCTTTGCCTGCTGTAAAAACCACGGCTAGGTTATTCTCAAGACATCTTTTGAATCATTTTGCTATGACTTTACTAATTTTTTTTTTCTACTTAGTACTTGCACTTCAGCACAGGTTTTCCCTTGGCAGTATATTACTTTTTTCCCTTACTTTGTTCTTAATCATTAAGTATTCAGAATTATTAATTATTATAATTATTAAGTAATCAGAATCTCACCTCCTTTGGCTCACCTGTGCATTTACTGGTCACCTGTAGAGTTTCATTTCCTCTCCTTTTCTCCTCTCAAGTTCAAGAACCCCAGGCTACATGGAATGTAACATCCAACCTATTATTTTTGGTTGTGTGTTTTGGCATTATAGATCCTACTGTCAACCGATATCATGTGCGGTGGTTTCCTGAAGTGTGTGCCCACAACAGAACAACCGGATCAGAGGCATCATCTGGCATGACCCACGTAAGGACATGATCTCTGGGCCAACTTGATCTGTGAACATAATTAGACCGGAGGATATACAAACTAGACATGTCAAACAGATAACTCATTCTCACAAATCAGCTATTGAGTAATGACTTGATGGAAGTGGAAAACAGAATGATCATTATATTCACTCATTATTTTATCCATTCACACCATTGCACTGGGAGCTTACTCTGTTACCATCATAGAGCAAAACCTAAAGTGCAGAGACTAAAGACACAGTTCTTAAAGAACTCCCATATTTCAGGTGGAAATATGCCTGAGTATCTGTGTGCTTCATCTTAACTGGACAAAACCTTTGAATTATTTTCTGAATTTTGACATGTCACCGTGATCTAAAGGTGTAATTGTACAAGTGAATGTCTATGTGACTCTATCATTTCGCACCATGTCCCTAAATGCCATCAGCTCAGTTAGTGAAATAATCTCCCTGTCCTGTATAGCATGCACCAATATTTTGACTTTTAACTTTAAGAGAACATTAAACTCTCTGAGGATAGCAACTCTGTCAATATTGCCCAAAATATTATTCTAAATATTTTGGGGTTAGTACATGAATTATAGATTAGAATCAACAAACCAACACAAAATGTTTAAGAGGTCATTGTATTATACAAAGTGTATAATACACTTTGATGGCAATTTATATGTAATACCTCAGGACAGTTTAAAAAATCCAAAAACATGGCCCCAAACATACAGTGTTTTGGTTTGTGATATGTAACTAGAATATTTTTGTTTTGAACATTTTCTAAAGCAAGCACCATATTTTAAGAACCAGACCTACTGGCATAATTTTAAGATAATGAGATAAAACAAGTCACTGGATTTTCAGAAATACACAGCTTCTTTTTCTGTTTTACTGAATTTGATTTGTCTCATGTTCACCAAAGTTTCTCCCTTTATTTATCCTTAAATTAGCTCCAATGTTTGTGACCTTCAGTAAAATAATTCAACAGACATTCTAAATAGAGAAATTGATTTGAAAAGTGGAGAAAGAAATAAACAAGCGAGAATTATTAACATTTTTGTGGGCAGAGGGGTGAGGTTTCTGTTTTACTGATATGTGCGTGCCTCAGAACCCCACAGAACTGGGCTTATGTCAGTGCGATTCCCCAATCCTAGGCTTATCATCTTTAGGAACTCTGAGAGTGGTAACAACTATTTGCTGAGCAGATGTAATGTATCCGGTAGAAATAAAAATCAAACTCCTGAAAAATTATCTTTCTAGGGCCTTAGAACTTATCTGTATTTATTTTTAAACCTTTAGATCCAATTTTTTTTTTTTTTTTTTTTTTTTGAGACGGAGTCTCGCTCTGTCGCCCAGGCTGGAGTGCAGTGGCCGGATCTGGGCTTACTACAAGCTCCGCCTCCTGGGTTTATGCCATTCTCCTGCCTCAGCCTCCCGAGTAGCTGGGACTACAGGCGCCCGCCACCTCACCCGGCTAGTTTTTTGTATTTTTTAGTAGAGACGGGGTTTCACCGTGTTAGCCAGGATGGTCTTGATCTCCTGACCTTGTGATCTGCCCATCTTGGCCTCCCAAAGTGCAGGGATTACAGACTTGAGCCACCGCGCCCGGCCTATTATAATTTGTTTTTATGCTACAATGGAGCATCCACTAATTCACTTACTGCTGCAGATGTCTGCCTCCTATGCAACATGAAAGCAATCTTGAAATATCTGTGAAACAGGATCCTTAATAGCTAACCTTGGATTCCAATACAGTCCCATATAAAGAGCAGATTTATTTCCAAACAAAAGCAATTCAGACTCCCAAAGAGACATGGCGGCCTTGGCTTGGGCTTGGGTTGGGCTTGCATTGTCCAGATTGATTTGTTTCCTATTCACTGTTTATACTAACTGGCTGCAGAGTTGGGTGCACCCCATCTCCTGTCACCATCTGGATGAAGGGCCAGCAGGCCTGGAGGTCACTCCCCATCTCTTTTGAACATTCAGTGCTGTGTCACCTGCAGCCACTTCCACTCCTCCCTTAAGTAAATCACTCAAGCCTCAGTTTTCATTTTAATTATTGTCTCATGTTTTTCCCGTCAGCCCTGCTGCTTTCTAGCAAGACCCCCACCCATCATCCAATGAGTACCAGAGATGTTCCATCTGTGCCTTTTTTTCTCTCTTAATATAATTAAACACACACACACACACACACACACACACACACACAAAATCATGAAGTCTCACTGTGTTGCCCAGGCTGGTCACAAACTCCTGAGTTCAAGCGATCCTCCCACCTCAGCCTCTCAAGTAGCTAGGACTATGACACGAGTCACCATGCCCAGCTATCCATCTGCACTTTTATATATATACATTAAGAATTGGTAAATACAAAACAGAATGGATAAGTGCAACTTAGCCAAATATAAAAGAAACAGAGGTACACACCTATTATCACAGGAAATGTCATCTTTCGACATTATCGTAAAGTTATATTCTTAGCCCCTGACTCCTTACCATTTAGCCTCTTTCTTTTATTTATATTTAATCACAACATTATGGCAGAAAACAGTAACAGCACTCGAAAAAAGGGAAAGATTACATTGCTAAAAAATATCATTTTTTAACAGAAAAACTTACATATAAACTAATTCTATGTCTCAGAGAAGCCGGCATTAGTTTCTTTTTAATTGAAAAAAGTTAGATTTGTATTTACAGCTTTACACCACTGCCTGCACTGCTGCCAGCTCAGAAATGCTGGTTGTGACCTTAGAAGTAGCGTGCTTTGATGAGGAATTATTACGATACCGTTTAATTCTAGAAGGTGTATCCCGCAGCCATGGGAGTGTTTCACAATTGTCATTAATCAAAATGTAGACAGTGCGTGCTTTGTACTTTTATTAAAAGCCATATTGCACACACTAGATAGGAAAACATCCTTGTTGGATGGAATATGATTTCAGTTCTTGCCAGTGTTTTTTAATCCCTAATGAGACTTATTGCTAGCGTAATTCTCTTTCTCTTGCTCTAGGAAAATTATATAATTCTTCAAGATCTGTCATTTTCCTGTAAGTATAAGGTGACTGTCCAAGCAATACGGCCAAAAGGTCACTCCAAGGCAGAGGCCACTTTCTTCACTACTCCACCATGCTCTGCTCTTAAGGGGAAGAGCCACAAACCCGTTGGCTGCCCTGGCGAAGCAGGTACGTTTTCACCTGAAGGACTTCTGCATCTAGGTCTAAGGTGTCAGCAGCACTTTGCAAACCTTGCCAAACTGCATTTCACAAGACCAGAAAAACCAAAAGTGCCTCTCTTTCTAAGTTGTGTAATGATGGCCCAATGTGGACAGAAGATATGTAGGAATGAATGTGTTATTTTAAAGCCTAACAGCCTTGGAAAGATGTCCTTTGATAGTAATGTTACCCTTTGGAAATGAAGGCAAACATTTAGATACCGCTTGTGTTTTGGCAAAGTTTGATATAATTATTTCATTTTTATCTCACCTCTTTGCTGTGTGGATTATACTCACACACTTTCCATGCCAACCTAGCAAACCTCACATCTGTACCTTCCAACCCCTTTCCTTGCCAAAGTCCCTGTCTTGCAGTGGGAAAAACTCTTTTAAATGCCCTGGATTTGACCAGGCATGGTGGCTCATGCCTGAAATCCCAGTACTTTGGGAGGCTGAGATGGGAGAATCACTTGAACCTGGAGTTCCAGACCAGCATGGGCAACATAGCAAGATCCTGCCTCTAAAGAAAAAAAAAAAAAAAAAAAAAAGAAGCCTTGGATTTAATAACTCTTCTAACAGCTTTAATATTTACCTTCTCACTGCAGTCCATGCTATTCTTTAAGAAATAGTTAAGTCCTGCCAGGATCTAAACTGCTCTCCTGCTTCCAACTTCAAAAGAGCATTCTAAAAATGACCCCCAAAAGATTGGAAGGAGCATTTAGTACAAAGGTGTCGTGAGGAGATTCCTACTCAACCTATCCCCATATGTCAAAGGGGTGATTGCCTGAACCCATGTTTAAAGAACGAAGTCACATTGCTTCTATTAATATCATCCCACAGACTGGCCGCTGAAAATTCCTACAGTGGATCCCATGGGCACACCTTCTCCAGTCACCTAATCCTGGTTTTCCTTCTTGCATTGCTGCAGGTCATGTTCTTTCTAAGGTGCTAGCTAAGCCTGAGAACCTTTCTGCTTCATTCATCGTCCAGGATGTGAACATCACGGGCCACTTTTCTTGGAAGATGGCCAAGGCCAATCTCTATCAGCCCATGACTGGGTTTCAAGTGACTTGGGCTGAGGTCACTACGGAAAGCAGACAGAACAGTCTACCCAACAGCATTATTTCACAGTCCCAGATCCTGCCTTCCGTAGGTCCCACCTCTTATACTATGTCCGTGTCATCGGTATCTACTGCTCCTTTATACTGACCTTCAGAGGTGGCTACCTCTGTCATTCTGTGTGCTGTACAATTGAGTCTTACTTTTGCATTTTCTTCTTCTGAGTGTATCTTTTGCAAGCATTAACACATTACAAATGTGACTGTGCATAGCTAAGAAGTAGCATAAGCTGCCATCTAGATAAAGTTTGATGGCTAGAGCCAACTCATGAGAAGACCTTACCCTATCTTGTATGTAAGTGATTGAGCCATTTTCTTCTATCTTTGTTAACCTCATGTCTCTCTGGTCCAAGTGGACATGCCCTGTTTGAAGTGTTGAATTGGGGAGGGTTGGGGGGGAATAGCTAAAAGAAGCTTGTTGTTTGTCTGTCTTCCCCCCAACTTCAAATTTGGCTCGAGGCTGTAATGAGTTGGCCTATCTTCCAGGTCACTTAATTCCTTGGCTTCAGAAAAAAAAAAAAAAAAAAAAAAATAGTGTGGGATTTTACCCTCCCTGAAAATGCCCTTAGAGTAGCCAACTACCGTTATAAAATCCAAAAGGGGGGCGGGGCGGGGGAGGGAAAGAAACACAACTGAAATCTCAGAAGGAAAAATTCCATGGAATTAGAGAGTAGTTATTCTATAAATGTACTAGGTTTTATTGAGTTTTGAGAAGAATGTGTTGGCATAAAAATAAACACTTTCAGTTGTGGGCATTGATAGATATTGTGTTTTAAGAAAAACAGTTGGCTCATTCACTGAAATTTGGATTATCAAGAATTCATATCACAAGATGTGCAACTGAAGACTTTAAACCATGGAAAAGTCTTATGTTAAGAAATTAAAAAATAAATAAATAAAATCCCAGGAGTGAGCCCTGAGAACTGGCACCTCAGCATATTTTAACTCTGCCAAGTGTCTTAGGCTGCCAAGAATTGAGTGAGGTGCTAAGAAACCATATGGCGGAGAACCCCCACAAATGAGAAAAAGTCTATAAATTAAACTGTGCCTTTACAAAGCAACCAAACTTGCCTGTGTATGATATTCTCCAGTGGGGGAAAACCTGTCCTAGGCTCTCTGTGCATTGCCCGTTGTCTCTGAAAGGTTGTCAGTGAGCATCCTCTTTTATGTTATCCCCTTAGGATCACTATGTCCTAACAGTGCCCAATCTAAGACCGTCTACTCTTTACCGACTGGAAGTGCAAGTGCTGACCCCAGGAGGGGAGGGGCCAGCCACCATCAAGACGTTCCGGACACCGGAGCTCCCACCCTCTTCAGCGCACAGTGAGTGGGGTGCCAGGGCATTAAGGCGTCCTGTCAGGTCTTGTGAACATAGAGAAAAATCTTGCTGGAAAATGAAAACAAATAAATACACTATTACAGGTTTCTATGAGATAGGGAAATTGTCATCATCTGAAATTCTTTCTCCCGGTTTGTACTGACTTACTAGATTCTACTCCGGTACCTGTAGTATAAAATGCATAGTTGATGCTTAATTGCTCTTTTTCTCCCTCCCTTCCTCTTCCCCCCTTTTCTCCCTTTCTTTGCTCCTTCCTTGTTTCCTTTCTCCATCCCTCTCTCCTTCCCTCTCTTCTTTTCTCCTTTCCTCTATCCTTCCTTTATTTTTTTTCCTTTCTTGCATTTTTCCCAATATAATGCATGCTTTTTTCCTTGTCTTTTAAACCATAAATACATATGGGAAAAAATCTGTAGTTTCATATCAAACTGAAATATTTTTAAATCAATATTTTCAAATATCACAATATAGGAAATAATATTTTCCTAAGGAACTTATGTTCTTGTTACATAGATATTACTGTAATAAATGTCATGAATTTTCTTCATGATATGACCCAAGTCCACCTACTTCATTTATTGCTAAATCAAGTAAAATTTTATAAAGAAAATTGTCAGCTAGATTTTCAAAACAGCCTCTTGCTGATTTTTAAATTATGTACTTCGTTTACTTTATTTTCAAGCTTAAATTAAAAAAAAAAAAAGTGTCTGATGATTAGTGTGTGGATAAAACATTGAGAATTAGTCATAGTTTTAACTCTGATTTTTTAAAATGATAGATTGGTATGCTTATAATTGATAACTTGGTATGTTTATAATTTGAAGAAAAACAAAAACTATCACAATGGGAGAGCTTGATAGCCTCTAAAATTTTTATCGAATAAATGCTTTTCTGATATTCCTTCATAGAAATTCCATTTAACAAAAGTATTTGATAATTTTTAAAACTTCTTTGAGCAAATAAAAAAGGATTATGGTTTGATTGAATAAGTGTGAGCTTAAGGAAAGGAGCTTGTCTTTTTCTTACTATTTTATGGTTTAGGAAGGCATCAAAGAGGAAGAGAAAAACAGGAAAAGGAGAGAGAGTGTGGTTGTACATTCAGATTCAGAATAGGAGAGACATGGTCATAGGAAGGAACATTTGCCGGGGTCTCGTGCTTTTTCTACAAATAAAAGTAATTCTATCATTTATTTGATACATATAAATGGATGTGACTGACATATTTTGTCACTTTTTAGGATCTCATCTTAAGCATCGTCATCCACATCATTACAAGCCTTCTCCAGAAAGATACTAAACTGTTCAAAAAGATTTTTTGAAATTGGACAGATGTGTAAGCTTGTTGAACTTCGGCCACGAGACATGCACACTTCCAGAGGCAGTGGGAACTGCTCAGAGGCCCGTACTCCCCTATGTGACTTGAGTGCAGGAAGAACTTCTGTCAATCACGGATGCATCTGGAGCCAAGTGAGAAACAGTAGATTGGTGAAGACAGACACCAGTTCCCTACAAGCTTGGAGAAAATGAAGAATAGGCCTGTTTAATGCTAAATTTTGTTTTCATGTATGGTGTCGCTCATTTCTATTGAATTACAACAGAACTCAGTTTTCCCTGAATTTGGAGTACCAAACTCTGCCCCAAAAAGGAGAGTAACAAATACACAATTCACACATAACACTAAGCATAAATCTAATCAATAAAATATATTTTTGACAAAATTATTGATTCAATATGAAAAATCAACTAAGATTATACAGCTTTGTTTATTCAAATCTTTCCTAAGATCATTTTTATCCTAGGTGATTTTTAAATGAAAATGTGTAATCTAAAATATACCAACGAATTTAAATCTAAAAATACTCCTACTTTAAGTACCTTATGCTGCTCTTTACGCAAAGGTAAATGAAAGTTCCCTCTATAAATTATGATTTACAAAAGACACCCAAGCCAGGGGAACTCAATGAAATAAGCTGCTAACCAGATTTTACCTTGGAGAAATGAAAATTATTTCTTGGGGATGCCTTTTAATATTTGATCGTATTATGTGAGAGATTTTCCTGATATGTTATCTTATTTATATTTTCCCTTATTTTCCTCAATGTGGATAACAGCTTTTGGTGCACTTTTGTTTCACCATCTGAAAATTCACAAAACTCCTTGCTTCAAATGAAGAAATCCCAACTATTGAGCATGTTTAAATCTTTGCAGAGATTTGCCTTTTCTTAAGCAAAGAAAGGTATTTGTATGCCAGAATATTCTTGGTAATGTTTAAAAAAGGCCTTTGATTGATAGAGAAGGACAGTTACTTGCGTTTAATTCACCCATATGCTTTCAAATCTATTATATCTTACTTTTTGGAAAATTTTTTATGCTACAAATTAGTGCCTGGTAGCATGAACTTAAGTCAAAACGTGTTTTCAATATGGAGTGTTACAGTGTATGTTGTAACAACCTAAAACGCAGAGATGTTTAATTTAATACTGTTTTTTTCCTTGAAGGAATACTCACATACATGGTTTGAAATGTGCATAGATATGCATGTCTATATAATTATAAATGCATGTGTATATATATGCAAATATATGTACATATACATATATATACACACAGACACATGCATATACATGAATATACCTTGAGCATGAATCCCTGAAGAAATCGTTTTCATAGCTCACCAATAGTGAGTAAAGATACAGCTCTTTTAAAGGTCATAAGGATAATATATTTTCCCCATCAGTGCTGATTCTGAGAAAAGAGCAATTTCTCAAAATTAAACACTGTAAAAGAAAGGTGTCCACATGTCTTCACCTACCTAAGTAAAACAGGAAGAAAATCAGTAACATTATCCTTAGGTTTTGACAATGGTGCTTGCTTCTTGTTGTTCTACTGTTTCCTGAACTCATGCAGATGCCTGGCCATTCCTGGGAAGAGTGGATAACTCAGAAGTCATTGACTCCACGGCTTCACTGCAGTGTCTAAAGGCCGAGGCAAATTAAAATGCAGAGAAAATACTTTTCCGATGTTGATGCATGTCTTTAGGAAACACATTTATAAACAAGGATACCTGATAATAGATACTGAAACCTGTTTCCTGTGTGTTAAACTATTTTTAAAGTGGATATTCCAGGAATGTTTTGCAGCTTTGTACAAGTAACATAAATTGGACACCTGATAATGAAAGTTCATGTTGGTTCGGAATGGTTTTCTGCAGCTCCTGTCACAGGTTGGGATGGATTTATCACGTTGAGTCGTGAAATTACCTGGTTCTAAGAATTTTTGAATGGCGAAAATAGAAAACAGTCTTCATTTGAAAACATCCCTAAGCTTGAATAAATGGATACCATAGATAGCTTCTCTAAAGCTATGTTTTATTCTGGTGTCATCACCAGCATCTGAATTTCAAGTTCTTAAAATTTCAAAAATTAAAATTTTTCATTATCGGCTCTCCATTTATCTTTTACATGAACTTGTCATGAACAAATCCAAATGTTTATGCCAGCAAATTTTTGTACTGTTACATAAAAATGCTGGAAGTCTATACATAGATACAAAATATTATTAAATTAGTACATCACTTTAATTTTATAAAATTTAATCATGCTTCTTTTGTCTGGGTAATAGACATTGTACAGATATTTTTAGTTCAGATGGTGATTCTGAAACTTACATCTCCCTTAAAAAAATCTAAAGCAGCTCTTATGGGCTTCTAATTTTGATATAAATAAATAATTTAAATTTTATTGGTGTTATTGGAAGAAAAATGCTATTAATGGGCTAATAAAAAACATGTGTTTCTCTTGTGGATTTTAATAAGCTCCAATATTATTCAATGATCAAAAATATAGTTACAATTTTTTGAATTTTAAAAATGTGATTACTCTAATAAAGGATAAAATCTATGTTTTTTAACAAACATAGTTTTGGTGCCTAATTCTGTAAAATGTTTTATTGAAATTAGATTCATTTATTTAATGTGAGAAAAATATATCCACTAATAGTATTGAAACTTTAAAAAATTGAGCTCATCAAAAATATTGTCATCAAATATAGGTGGTTAATTTGATATACATTGCAGTTACATGCATTATTTTTATTTACAACATTTGCTCCTTAATGATGAATTTATCTGTGTTACCCTGTTTTTCTACCTGGAACTCCATAGAATGATGTTTGCAAACCAACGTGATCTTTTCAGTCATTCACTGTTTTAATATGGCATGGTAGAGAAGATAAAGTTTATGGCAGGTAATTTTTTGTAATGTGTATTAAACGAAGTTCAAAGATTAGAAATACATCTGTGTCCTGAAAACCTTAGATACATAGCCGACTATATACAGAGGTTCATCTCAACCTCAACACTATTGACTTTTGGGGCTGGATAGTTCTCTGTTATGGGGGTTTGTCTTGTGCACTGTAGGTTTTTAGTAGCATCCACACTTTCTCCTCACCAGATGCCAGTTGCACCCTCCCCCAAGTTGAGACAACCAAAAATGTCTCCAGATATTGCCAGCTACCCCTTGAGGGACGGCACCTCTGGTTGAGAACCGTTGCTAGAGAATGATCTTTACTGAATAGATGAGAATTTGCCCTTCATAAGAAACCTGGTAAATTTCTAGAGCAAGTCCCAAAAACTAAGGGACAGCTAAGAAGTTATTATGGTTAACTTCAAAGGCCTAAACTGTGTCTTTTATGTCCACTAAACGACTTGATTAAAAGACAGGATTTTGACTTGTGTCTGTATCATACAAGTACGAATACTAATTTTGCCCTATGTATCCGTAAATGTCATTTGTGATATTGACTTATTTATTTAATGCTCTTTCTTATGCCGTGGGTTTTCAAGTTTACTCATTTCTATGGTTGCAAATAACTCTAAAACTTATTATATAAACTTTCATATTATAGGCAGAACACAATGGCTAAATATCTGTTGCATGTACTTTAAAGTTTATTATAAGATATAAACAGATCTGTAAAGATGTTGACTCCTACCTGTGGTTTTGCATGCCCAGACTCAGTGTCAGGTACGGAGAGGATTCTCATGACTGTCTTACCTCTACTGAATATTTTAGTGAGTTATATGATTTACGGAGTGATTAACAGAGGTCTATATAAAATTATTTTCCCCCTTTACTTAATTATATTGTAGTGTGCAGATAACAAAACTGCTACCTTCTCATCCAAGTGGTCTGTAGAATTCATGTCCCTTACAGTGGTCATTTAAAGTCAATATTTATTTATGTATGTAATAAAAAAGTTGGATTTTTGTGTATGTCTGTCATGTTATTTAGAGCGAAGTAACCTTGTAAAAATGTTTTGTAAAAAACAAAAAAGTATTGTAAATAGTCTTGATATTCTGTGACTCATTATTTTCATGTTAGAGTTTGTACATACTGGTTCAATAATAAAGTATCCTTAAACCAGATCAAGGAATCGACTCATTTATTTCTTAAAGAAACATTTTTGCTGGGCACAGTAGCACGCACCTGTAGTCTCAGCTACTTGGGAGGCTGAATTTGAAGGATCACTCGAGTCCTGAATGTTTGAGGCCAGCCTGGGCAACATAGCAAGGCCGTGTCTCCAACAAAATTTAAAAAAAAGAAAAGAAAAGAAACTTTATTGCATTTAAGAAGAAAAATGGACAGTTCCTGCTGCCAAGGAGATTTAAAAAGCCTCTTTCCATGTCAGTGTGAATGGAATTTGAGGTCTGGTAAATGTTAACAAGACAGCACTTCATCCTAATGAAAGTATCTTGCAGTTTGACAATCAACACTTCAGATTTCTATCATCATGTTTACGACTGTAACTTCTGATGGTTTTAGTGGTATATTAAGTCAGGGATATACAGTTTTAAGCTGTTTTTCTTTTGTCACCAATATTTATTCTAAAATTGTAGATATATGCAATGTCGATAAGCATTCACCTGTATTTCAATACTACTCAATTGTTTTTCAATACTACTTACTATGGTGAAAGCCTTTAAATCTCCAATATCTAAGTAGAGTTTTGAGAGGCTTGTACATCCCCACTTTGACATGCAATTGACCCATAACTGCTGATGAATTGGAAAAAATGCATAAGAAATAAAGGCTTTTAGGGTATTCGACAAAATAATACATATTGTACCCATTAAGTAATTTCTCTTTCCTCCCACCCTCTGACCCTCCCACCCTTCCAAGTATTTATTGTCAATTATTCTACATTCTATGTCCATGTGTACACATTATTTAGTTCCCAGTTATAAATGAGAACATGTGGCATTTGTCTTTTTGTATCTGTGTCATTTCAATTAAGATAATGGCCTCCATTCCATCCACGTTGCTGCAAAAGACATGATTGCATTCTTGTTTATGACTGAATAATATTCCATTGTGTATATAGGGACAACTTACATGCTGTTATCATAAGACAAATTAACATGACCTCTATGGAAAACAGTATGGAGATTTCTCAACTAAAAATAGAACTACCATTTGACCAAGCAGTCCCACTACTGGGTATCTACCCAGAGAAAAAGTAATCATTATATGAAAAAGATACATGTTTATCACAGCACTATTCACAAGAGTAGAGATATGGAAGCAGTCTATCAAGGCTATCAGTGGAGGATTGCTTGACGCTTTTATGCCATCTTGAGGTTACAGAAAGAATGGGGGCTCGAATCTTGGCAACACAATTTATGGGAGGGGGAGAAGAGAAGTCCTGACTATCAAAGGTGGTCTTGTTATGCAGATGAAACCTCCCAGGTCGCAGCCTTTAGAGAGAATAGATGGTGACTGTTTCTTTCAGACCTTAAAGGTGTCAGGCTTTTAGTCAATTTTTCCTAGATCCAGACACGGGGGCAGGGAGTGGGTGTCAGAGAAGCCTGGCTGCAGCAATGCATCAATGCAGATTTTCTCTACATCCACAGATGTAAATTTCCCCCACAGAAGACAGCTTTGTAGGGCTGTTATTTGCAGGCCCTCTGAACAGCCATCTCTAAATAAGTCAAAGAAGGAGTATTTGGGGGTGAAATATTTTGATTTCTTTCAATGGCTGCTGCCGCCACCCTATAGCATGAGCACACATGCAAGTGGCCCCAGGCTTGACTCTCCCCAGTCCCTGAGGCCTGAATTTCCTGGGACTTTTCCAGGAGTTCTTATCCACTCATTGTCTGAGGCTTCACTGAGCCCATCAGCTGCACAGCCTGGGCACCTCACACTGGTCTCCAACCTCCATTCTTCATCAAAGATCAGAGAGGGTAGGGCTACTGACCCAGAGATCGGGCTTGAAGTTTGCAATAAGAATCCAACTTCCTTCACATTCTTTTACTTCTTGAGCAACACCACAGGGTAAACAGGTTCTTAGGGCCAGTGGAGTGTCCTGGCAGGGACTGAAAACCCAAGAAATATTTTTAGTGTTGTTTCCATTGGGGAGGTATTTTTTACACAAATGAGTCCTGAGAATACAGCTTTGTTGTAAATTGGAGACAACTTTTACATATACCAGCCATTGATGGAGCATGGTATCAACGGAGAAAAAACTGAGGGGATACAAGAAAATTTTTTTAAAAGAGTAAGAGGCCAGGCATGATGGCTCACACCTGCAATCCCAGCACTTTGGGAAGCTGAGGCGGGAGGATCATTTGGTGCCCGCCTGGGCAACATAAAGAGACCACATCTCTGCAAATAAAATGGAAAATTAGCTAGACATGGTAGTGCATACTTGTAGTCCCAGCTACTCGGATGGCTGAGGCAGGAGAATCGCTTGAGCCCACGAGGTAATGCCTGCAGTGAGCTATGATCACATGATTGAGCTCCAGCCTGGATGACAGAATGAGACCCTGTCTAAAAAAAAATAAAAATAAAAATTGTGCCCTCTCTTGTGCGGAAACACAGAGAGTATGCCTGCCTATCCTTTCTCTGCCTTGGTATTCCTACCCAAAGTAAGGATTTTGCCACTCACTTCATGGTTACTATGAAGATGGTCATGTAACAGTGCTTGGAAAAATCCAAGCGTGTGTGTGTGTGTGTGTGTGTGTGTGTGTGTGTGTGTGTCTAAAAATGTCAGATCGAAGACACCAAAAGCAATCCCAACAAAAGCAAAAATTGGCAAATGGGATCTAATTAAGAGCTTCTTCATAGCAAAAGAAACTGTCAACCGAGTAAACAGACAAACCAGAGAATGGGAGAAAATATTTGCAAATTATGCATCTAACAAAGGTCTTATATCCAGCATCCAGCACCGATAAGGAACATAAACAAATATACGAGAAAAAAAAAATCTCATTAAAAAGTGGGCAAAGGACATGAACAGACACCTTTCAAAAGAAGACATACACATGGCCAACAAGCATATAAAACAAAGCCCAATATCACTGATCATTAGAGAAATGCAAAACAAAACACAATGAAATATTATCTCACATGAGGCAGAATGGGTATTTTATTAAAAAGAAAGAAATAGCAGGTACTGGCAAGGTTGCAGAGAAAAGAGAATACTTATACACTGTTGGTGGGGGTGTAAATTAGTTCAACCATTGTGAACAGCAGTGTGGCAATTCCTCAAAGAGCTAAAAACAGAAATACCATTTGACCCAGCAATCCTATTACTGGATATATTCCCAAAGACATATACATCATTCTACCATAAAGACACATGCATGCAAATGTTCATTGCAGCACTATTCACAATCACAAAAACATAGACTCAACCTAAATGCTCATCACTGGTAGACTGTATAAAGAAAATATGGTACATACACATCATGGAATACTATACAGCCACAAAAAAAGAAAAATATCATCTCCTTTGCAGAAACATAGATGGAGCTGGAGGCCATCATCCTTAGGAAACCTACACAGGAACAGAAAAGCCAATACCACATGTTCTCACTTATAAGTGGGAGCTAAATGATGAGAACACATGAACACAAAGAGGGGAACAACAGATACTGGGACCTACTTGAGGGTGGAAGGTGGGAGGAGGCAGAGGATCAGGAAAAATAACTAATGAGTACTAGGCTTATTACCTGGGTGATGGAATAATCTGTACAACAAACCTTTGTGACAAGAGTTCACCCATATAATAAACTTGCACATGTGCCCCTGAAACTAAAATAAAAGTCAAAAGAAGAAAAAGAAAATTGAATGAATCACATAAAAAAATTAAAATGCCAAATCACTAAGGTGGGGGGGGGTGGAAGGTTTGTAATTCCTAAAACAATTTAGAGCAACTAATAGAAAATTGGGTTGGTTGTATTTGTACCAACACTTCTTGATATTCAATCCCTGGCAGTGATGGAATGAAATTTAGAATAATATGAGGAAACTGAGCAGTTTTTGTAAGATCTGTGTAATAGAAGGTTTTAATATACAGAGGACACAGTAAGAAAAATTTGGAAAAGCAAAATCTAAGAATGGAAGCAAAATAGAATTAAGAGGGCATTTAGAAAGTAAGGCAAAGAAAGAATAAGATAAGAGTGGGGAGAGGAGAGACCGTGAAATCAAAGACATAAGTACTGAAGACTACAGTTCTTTTGCATCATAACTAAGGACCAGAGGTCTGATTTAGATGCCACAGCAAATTTTGAAATGGGAACACTGTAGAGTAAATGTTACTGAGTAAATGTTACATATATTCTATATATGAAATTCAAGTAGTTGGGAGAACTAGAACTGATAAGGAACAATGTGCAGTCCAGGGCTCCCTGTGTTTTGTGAAATTTAAATTCAAATCCAAGCCTTATGTCACTTATCAATCTTATTTTAAAGGAGTCTCTCCCTCTCTCTCTCTCTCTCTCTTTTTTTTTTTTTTCACTTTTTGAGAAAATTGAGAATTTTGAGAAAATTGTAGATTCACATGCAATTGTAAGAAATAATATAGATTATGAATTATCCTGAACCCTTTATTTAGTTTCCCACAATGGTGACATCTTTCAAAACTACAATATAGTATCACAACCAGGAAATTGACATTGATACAAACCATATCCTTTATTCAGATCTCACAGGTTTTATATACACACAGTTGTGTGCGTGTGTGGGTGTCTGTATGTACTTGGTTCTATTCAATTTTACACACAAATTATTTGCAATCTGTTTACACAAATGAGTCACTGTGTTTTAAGTAGATAAACATCTAGGGGACACACAGTGACTTAAAGAAATTAGTTTTAAGGAGGTATTGCATATTTTTGCACATTTCCCTAGGGCTGAGTGCCATTTACTTTGTGCTGATTTTAACTTATAACATTCTAGGAATGATTGACTCAATATGCACGTGATGCCATCTTCAATTTCTGCCCGTGAATTGTTTTCATAAACTAGCCAAGCACATAACAAGTCTGTTTAGAAAAATCCATCTTGTCCAAGGAAACAAAATGTTTGAGTATGTAAAATCTATAGATTTGAAAAATCATTTCACTGAGAGAAATCCTGGTGCACGTTTATAGTCTAGACGTGGATTTGAGAAAAGAAAAAGAACAGTGAAATCTTTATTGGTTAGGAAACTAAAGATTGCCCAAAGTAGAAAGAATAATCGAGTTTCAGATTAAGGTAATACTTAAAGATTGAGTTTTGCACAATTGACTCTGATTATTAGCACAACTCTGACCCTGGGTCAGAGGCTTTCAAAACTGGCTGCCTATTAGAACTCCCAGGGGAGCTTTTAAGAAGTCCAGTGTCCTCTGGCACCTAAAGATCAGGAGAGAAGTATGGACATTGAACATTAGTGCTAGTTTAAAGGGTCCCCAGGTGATTCTAACATGTGTCCAGTGCCGCAAACCACTCTCCCAGACCCTGAGAAGCTATTGAATGATAAATGTTAGAAACATTCCTGCTTGCAGAGCTAAAGAAGCAAAAAGTCATATTGAAGCATCGCATTTTTATCTCAGCGCACCAGAATATATTGAAGTTTTTCTCCTCAAATTCCCTGGATTAAGTTATATATAAAGACATAGATGCAGACATGAAAATGCATGCAAATGCATACACATGTAGATAAATATAGGTATAGCTACCACAGGCGTCTTCCTTTCGATCTTCTTTTGAGTATAATTGGGAATTTATCCTGAGAAATACTGATAAAATATAGGGCTAGGCAAATATAATTTGGGACGCTGTAGAGTGTCATTAGTAGAAATGACTTCTCTTTTCCGAGCCTTGTGAAATAGCTTTCAAGGGGCAGCTGGTAGTGATTTAAGGGCAGTCACAGAGACAGCCAATTAGCATTGATCAGTCATTATACTTAGAGCACCAGACTATCATGCAATACAAAACTGATGCCGACTTGACCTTTTCATCCCCTATGTTTCCTTCCCCATCTCAAACAGCAGCCGATCAAATGCAATTGGCTTCATTATGAATAATGGGAAACATCTTACATTCTTTTGTAGGGTGGTCCACCTCGGTATGGCACAGGATGGTTCACAAGGCCCTGCCTGTAGCTTTTTGTAGTTTACTTGAGAGACCACTAATAGAATTAACCTCTACAGCTAACATTTACTGAGGAACCACTAATTGTAAGGTACACTAAGTGTATTACTGACATTCCTTTATTCATTTCTACAGCTACCCTATGACTGGCCATATTTTAAAGCTGAAGACAGTGAGGCAAAGATCATTTAAACCAATAGCCCAGGCTGAGCGCGGTGGCTCATGCCTGTAATCCCAGCCCTTTGGGAGGCCGAGGCAGGTGGATCACCTGAGGTCAGGAGTTTGAGACCAGCCTGGCCAACATGGTGAAACTCCGTCTTTACTAAAAATACAAAAATTAGCCGGGCATGGTGGTGTGGCCTGTAATCCTAGCTACTAGGGAGGCTGAGGCAGGAGAATTCCTTGAACCCAGGAGGCGGAGGTTGCAGTGAGCTAAGATCGCACGACTGCAGCCTGGGTGACAGAGCGAGACTCCATCAAAAAAACAATAGCCCAAAGTCATATAGCTACTGAGTGTCAGAGCCTGAAAATAAGCCCAGGCTATTGGGTTCCAGTGTCCTTGTAGTTAACCACTAATCTTTTCTGCCTGTCAGACTGTCCTCCCATAAGGGCAAGTTGCAAAAGATACTACATAGCTTGTAGCAAGTAAGCACATGGTTTTATATATGTGTATATAAATGTACGGGTAAATATGCATACGTGTATGAAATACTCTGTATATATGTATAGACTATATATATGTGAAATACACTGTATTTCTGCATGAAATACTATTTATATGTGCAGAGTACTATGTATTATATATATGCATGAGATACTATATACATTAGAATATTATATATCATAAAACATGTATGCATGTATAAATACTGTGTATATATGTATGGAATACTATGCATAAAGTATGAAATTTGATATACATATGAAATGTATATGATAGTAAATGTATAGGATACTAAATATATTATCTATGTAGAGGTGGAGAGCAAGTTAAATGTCAACGTGACTTGATACGTTCGAGGTGTTTTTTGCTCTGTTTTGTCTTTGTTTTTTGAGCTACACTTTACTGATTCCATCAGAATCTGAACAGTGGGATGTTCTGAAAGATTTTGAATTGATTCCAGTGTGCAGCTGGAGAGACGATCACTGCCATGTGTAGTTGTCCAGACTCTCCGTGCAGAACTGAAGACTTGCAATTTGGCTGCACCTAACTTTCTTGCAAGACTCCTTAGGTTTGACCACTGGCATGTATATTAATGAATACAGCTAACCCTGGAGTTCTTTGACAAAAGCTATTCCTTTTTCTATCTTCTCTTCCTTATCCAGGTAATGGGACAATTTATAATCATTTTCATTTTACAAAGAACGTTAACCTTACTTTTTAATTTCCGAGTGAATTTTGAAAACATCAGAGACACACTTTTCAGGACTTTGTCAAAGACTTGACAACAATTATTCTATATAGTCATCAGTTTTGTTTGCAGTGATTCACCACCCTGGGGTTTGCAAATACTGGCATTTTTCCCATGTGTGATAACTTCCAGGCAAATGGCCACTCAAATGACGAATTTGTAACGCTAAATGTTTTAAGAAGATAATTAAAAAGAAAATCCTTTTCCAGGTTTGCCATGACAAAATACTCCAGGTTTTGATAAAATAAAAGTGGTGAGGTTAGATTTGGCTCAGTCCCACGCTTCTGAGTGCAAAATATCTGCCAAGTCAAATTAGGCTATAAATTGAAGATGCATGTTGTGGGTATTTTTCATGGGCAAATGTTTCCCAATATTCTTACCACATTTTGTATAGAAATAAGTGATTATCAAATGAACTATCTCAAATGTGAAATATATATATATATAAAATTATTCTCAACATAAGAAATGTTTATTGACTGAGTAGTTTGAAGACATGGTATTATTGTTTTTCCACATGAAGATAATTTTCTTTTTTTTTTTTTTTTTTTTTTTTGAGACATTTTTTTTTGAGACAGAGTCTCGCTTAGTCGCCCAGGCTGGAGTGCAGTGGCGTGATCTCGGCTCACTGCAAGCTCCGCCTCCCGGGTTCACGCCATTCTCCTGCCTCAGCCTCCCGAGTAGCTGGGACTACAGGCGCCCGCCGCCTCGCCCGGCTAATTTTTTTTTGCATTTTTAGTAGAGACGGGGTTTCACCATGTTAGCCAGGATGGTCTCGATCTCCTGACCTCGTGATCCGCCCGCCTCGGCCTCCCAAAGTGCTGGGATTACAGGCGTGAGCCACCGCGCCCGGCCATGAAGATAATTTTCTATTTCCCCAAATTAATCGCATGCCATGGTTTAAGACAATAATTATTTACTAATAAAGTATTCCCAAAGGTAGTCGGGTTAGAGGTAAGAGTTGATAAAAGGCACCCCAGTATTCCCATACCAGCCATGCAAAGCATTTTTGATGCCTTCCTTATTATCAAATCCACTTACCACACTTCCTTCCACCAAAACATCTTGGTTTGTGACTCTGGTTCCAAGCTTGAGAGAAGACGCCAATGAGTTGTCATGCCCTGCCCCACATTATCAAAGAGACTTTCCCCTAGCATTCTAACAGAAGTGTTACCAAACCCAAGCCAAAGCCCAATTCTGTGCAAATGCCAGGATTTGCAAATCCCAGCCCTACAGCTGTCTCCAAAGTGCAGGTGTGGGTGCTTCACCACTGTGCAGATAGCGACATCTTTGTACCTTCACTTCTGTTCCTTTACAGGTGCTGTATTGTCATTTGGACAAATGTCAGCTTTCTCTAACAAGGCCCAAAGCCAAAACATCAGCTTCATTCAGTTGCTGACAACCCCAGCACCTATGCCAAGCAAAGATGCTGAGGAGTCGCATAGGGAGTGGATTCTGAGTCCTGCCAAGGTGCTTGGCATATCACAGAGGCCAAAAGCGACCCCTCTGTGTAACATGAGAACAGCTTAAATCAACATACATTTTACAGTACCAAAAACACAATGGAGAACTTGAAATGCGTATTTTAGGGAGATGAATGACATGGCCTGGAAGTCTCTGTCGAGTCTTTACGGAGTCTTTTGCATGAGTATTTTACTGGCTTAAGAAATCATTTGCTAGGCTTGCTTTTTGTAGTAGGGTTATTGTCTTTTCTCTCCTCCCCACACAGGACATCTAGGACTTAGCTCCAAGGGAGCTCTCTTGATGTGTGTCCAGGATCCTTAGGCTGGGAGGCTTTAGTCAAGGAAACAAAGCCTGAGCTTTGGGGCTGGGAGGGGGCCTTCCACTCACTTCTGCCATAAGCGGGGAGACTTATCTGAGCCCATAAGCAAAGCTTTGCCAACTTAGGGATGCACTTAGGGCCGACCACTGTTGATGAAGAGTCCAGCTCTGTAAAATATTTGAAGAAATTTAATCTGATCCAAATGTGAGTGACCAAGGTCTATGACACAGCCCTCAGGAGACCCTGAGAACACGTGCCCAAGGTGGTCAGGCCACAACTATACAACTGGGTTTTATGCATTTTAGGAGGACATAAGACATAAATCAATCCTTGTAAGATGTACATTGTTTCCATTTGGAAAGGTGGGACAACTGGAAGTGGAGGGCTGGGGGTGGGTCCAGGTTATAGGCAGATGCAAAGATTTTCTGACAGGCAATTGGTTAAAAGAGTTTATCTAAAGACCTGAAATCAATAGAAAGGAAATGTCTGAGTTAAGATAAGAGGCTGCAGTGAGCTATAACGACACCACTGCACTGTACTCTAACCTGGGCAACAGAGTGAGACCCTTTGTCCAAAAAAAAAAAAAAAGAGAGAGCGGGGAGGTTGTGGAGACCAAGGTTCCTATTATGCAGATGAAGCCTCCAGGTAGCAGGCATCAGAGAGAGTAGATTGTAAATGTTAGTGAATGTTTCTTATCAGACTTAGAAAGGTATCAACTTCTTAGTTGATTCTCTACCAGATCAGGAAAAGGACCTGGAAAAGGGAAAGAGATTCTCTATAGAAAGTAGATCTTCCCCAGGAAACAACTTTGCAGGGCTATCTCAAGATATGGCAAATAAACACATTTGGGGTTAAAATACTTGGATTTCCTTTCTTATCTGTCATGTGATGCTATACCAGAGTCAGGTTGGAAAGCAGGTCATGTTATATAGAGTTAAACAAAACCCCTCTGATGAGACTTTATGGTTTGTAGGGCGGACTCTTTAGGCCCCTTAGATAAGAGTTTGGGCAAAAGACGATAAAAGGTCAAAGTTCAGTCCTCACCACCAGGCTTGTTGATGAGTGATTGACTGGTTGGGGATTGTAGGTGGAGTGACTGACGCATATTAATCCTGAAGGCCTAGCTCACTAAAAATTCAGCTGGCACTCAGGGCCATGGGGGTAAATCTGGAAACAGAGCTTAAAATCCAATCCTATAATAATTCCCTAAGTGACACTTTTAGGAAGTCAGAGTCACCGTTAGTGTCTAGTGTATCACTCCATTTATAATTTCTATAATTTCCATAGAAATTGTATTAACTTTCTTAAGAATTAATGTTCTCAACAATTTTGCTACAGGTAGTTAGCCAGGCATGAGTGTGGTGGGAGAGTGCTTCCCATCAGGAATGTCAGGCAACCATCAGGTGATAGTTGGGCAGTGATCACAATGCCTCTCTTATTTTTTTTTTTTTTTTTTTTTTTTTTTTTTTTTGAGACGGAGTCTCACTGTGTCTCCCAGGCTGGAGTGCAGTGGCGCGATCTCGGCTCACTGCAAGCTCCGCCCCCCGGGTTCACGCCATTCTCCCGCCTCAGCCTCCCAAGTAGCTGGGACTACAGGCGCCTGCTACCGCGCCCGGCTAGTTTTTTGTATTTTTAGTAGAGACGGGGTTTCACCATGTTAGCCAGGATAGTCTCGATCTCCTGACCTTGTGATCCACCCGCCTCGGCCTCCCAAAGTGCTGGGATTACAGGCTTGAGCCACCGCGCCCGGCGATGCCTCTCTTAAAGTGATAATTGGCAGCCAGCGCCACCCCATGGAGACACCATTTCCTGATAATTCACAGTTGTCACACTAAAGTGATAATTGACCGCAGGCCCCAGGGATACGCAATTTGCCAAACAATTGAGATTGTTAATCTGCAGCTTCCAATAAAATCTCAGGAGCTTGGGCATTCGCCTTAGGAGACAAAATGGCGGAATATGACCTTCTGAGGGCATTCCACTGGAAAAGGGAAGAAAGCCTCAGGTGGGCATGCCCACAGCTTCCTAAACACACTGCACATGCTCACCTCTCAAGGCAAGTAGGTCATCATGCGTGTGTGTGGCTCACCCTTAAGGAAGAATGAGGGAAAATGGGTGCAAGATGCCAGAAGCAGGCCAGCAAATAAAGTCCTAGAGTAAAGGTTAAATGGGGCACTTGTCCTTCAAGTTACCCACTTGGATCTCTTCTAAGTGTACTTTTCTTTCTTTCCTGCTCTAAAACTTTTTAATAAACTTCCACCCCTTCTCTGAAACTTGCCTCAGTCTCTTTTTCTGCCTTATGCCCCTCAGTTGAATTTCTTCTTTCTTCTGAGGAGGCAAGAATTGAGGTTGCTGCTGTTAAAGCAAACTAAATATGACCTGAGAAGGACTTGGTACTTCTATAGTTCATCCTTGTGGATGAACTGCAACCTAACTTAGTAGGTCGACAAGATTAAAAACCTAACTTAGGAGTATGCACCTGTAACAATAGCTGAGTCTTGGCCAATCCCAGCGGCCATACTTCAACCACTTACAGACCGTTAAGTGCTCAAACTGTGTTCAAATAAGGCAAACACCGAGCTGTAACCAATCCAGTTGTTTTTGTATCTCACTTATGATTTCTCTACGTCACTTCCCTTTTTTGTCTATAAATTGGTTCTGACCACAAGGCATCCCTGAAGTCTCTTTCATTGCTCAGTTTAAACTCTTTTAAATTTAATTTGACTGAAGTTTTTATTTTAACACATCAGACCCATCAGTAGTTTGGATATTCGCCACCCCCAAACAATTTCATGCTCTTCTAGAGTTTTCTATACCAAGAATGGCATTGTAGATGCCATTGGAGTTATTTCTCCCTTTCTCTTTCCATTTTTTTTTTTAACTGCAGCAAAACATTTGGTAGTTGACATGCTATACACTTTATTCAAAGACAACCAATGCCCTTGGTTCAATAAGCCCAGAAAGTCTGAGGGATTTGAGGCCAGTGCTGGGGAATCCAGGTCTGTGAGATTTCCCTGGGATTTGATGAGGATCTGAGCAGATTCTCTGAGCCTGTTTCAGCCACATTAATGTTGGGCATTGAAAACTTTCCTTTACTTCATTTTGCTCGCTAATAGTGTTATCCAGAATTGAGTAGTATCCAGAAAAGGCTGTGGATAGCAGAGAAATATGATTTAGAATAGTGGAATTGTGGGGCCATGGGTAGAATAAAAATGCAGGAAGAAAAAGCTGGCTCAAAAAAGAAGAGATCACATAAAAGTTTTTAAAAGGGAGACATAAAATTGTGTTCATATTTGACACCCAAATTTTTTTAGTTTTTTAAATTTTTAATTGCTATTGGTACATCATAGGTGAATATGTTTATGGGGTACATGTGGTGTTTTGATATGGGCATGCAATGTGTAACAATCAAACCAGGGTAATCTGGGCACCCATCGCCTCAAGCATTAATCCTTTCTCTGTGTTAGGAATATTCCAATCCCACTCTTTTAGTTATTTAAAAATATGCAAGGAATTATTGTTGACATAGTCACCCTGTTGTGCTATCAAATACTAGATCTTATTCCTTCTATGTTTTGCACCCGTTAATCATTCCAAATTATCCCCACTCCCTCACACCACTCCCCTTCCCAGCCTTTGCTAACCATCCTTCTACTCCCTATCTTTAGGAGTTCCATTGTTTTAATTTTTAGCTTCCACATGTGAGTGAGAACATGCAAAATTAGTCTTTCTGTGCCTGGTTTATTTCACTTAATGTAAATGTCCTCAAGTTCCATCCATGTTGTTGTAAATGATAGGATCTCATTCTTTTTTATTAATTTTTAATTTTCGTGGGTACATCATAGGTGTATATATTTATGAGGTACATAAGAGGTTTTGATACAGGCATGCAATGTGTAATAATCATATTATGTAAAATGGGGCATTCATCCCCTCAAGCATTTATCCTCTGTGTTACAAACAATCCAATTATACTTTTTTAGTTATTTTAAAATGTACAATTAAATTATTATTGACTATAGTCACCCTGTTGTGCTATTAAATACTAGATCTTATTCATTCTTTTAAACCATTTTTTGTACCTACTGAACATCCTCACTCCCCTCACAGCTCCCAATTACCTTTCCTAGCTTCTGGTAATGATCCTTCTACTCTCTATCTCCATGATTTCAATTGTCTTAATTTTTAGCTCCGACAAATAAGTGAGAACATGAGAAGCTTATCTTTCTGTGCCTGACTTATTTCACTTAATATAATGACCTTCAGTTTCATCCACATTGTTGCAAATGACAGGATCTCACTCTGTTTTAAGGCTGAATAGTACTCCATTGTGTACACGTATCACTTTTTTTTTTTTTGAGATGGAGTCTTGCTCAGTTTCCCAGGCTGGAGTGCAGTGGCACGATCTCGGCTCACTGCAAGCTCTGCCTACTGGGTTCACGCCATTCTCTTGCCTCAGCCTCCTGAGTAGCTGGGACTACAGGCACCCGCCACCATGCCCGGCTAAATTATTTTGTATTTTTAGTGGAGACGAGGTTTCACCATGTTAGCCAGGATGGTCTCAAATCTCCTGACCTCATGATCCACCCGCCTTGGCCTCCCAAAGTGCTGGGATTACAGGCGTGAGCCACGCGCCCGGCCTGTAGGTATCACATTTTCTTTATCCATTCATCTATTGATGCACACTTAGGCTGCTTCCTTATCTTGGCTATCATGAGTAGTGTTGCAATAAACTTCAGAGTGCAAACATCTCCTCAACATACTGATTTCCTTTCTTTTGCATATATTCACAACAGTGGGATTGCTGGATCATATGGTACTTATATTTTTAGTTTTTTGAGGAACCTCCATACTGTTCTCCATAGTGGCTGTTCAATACTTTTAATAAATGGTGGGGTGAGATACTGTCTGAAAAGATGTAGTCCTTGACTTTCCAAGACTGGATATGGGGCTCGTAGGTGATACATATAAATAGCTATGACAAAACCCAGGAGTAGTGTGTATTGTCTGATGGGTGAGAACTTAAAAGTAGGGAGCCCAAGGTGATCTACATCATTTGCAGCTTCATTACCACATGCGGCAAAGACAATGATTTTAATTACCTCATGAGTGCTAATACCTGTTTCCTAACATTGCAGTAACAAATCACCACTAACAGTGAGTTAACACAACACAATTTTATGATCTTACATTTCTGAACACGGTCTGACAAGCTCACCCTGGCAGGGCTGCCCTCCCTTTGGAAACTTAAGGGGAAATTCCATTTATTTGACTTTTCCAGCTTATAGAGGCGACCTGCTCTCCTTGGCTCAAGGAGTCTCCTCCATCTTCCAAGCCAACTTGACAGGTTGACTACTTCTCACATTGAATCATTCTGATCTTCCCTTCTGCCTCCCTCTTCCACTTGTAAAGCTTTTTGTGATTACAATGGGCCCACCCAAATACTCTGGAATAATTTCCCTACTGTAAAGTCAGCTCATTAGCAACTTGAATTCCATCTGCAACCTTAACTCACTATTATCATAAGTCTCCACTTGTACATTGGTTGCATCCTAAATAATGGATAGCTTTCTTTAACTCGTACTGACTCCTCCTGCACAGAATGAAAAAGTATACAGGTGCCAGAAGACCTGTGCTTATGTCTAATTCCCCAAAGTTGCTCTGGGAAATGCCTTCTTTCAAACAACAAATTCTAATTAATAGTGTCTCTGTGTGTATCCGATGTTCTTGTTGATACCTTACAGGATCATAATATTAATGACAGCAATCCTAACACAAACAATAGCTAATATTCCTTGTGGTTTTTAGTGTGGCAGACATTGAGCTAAAGTGATTCTTTTAAATGCATCATCATTTAATCCTCATAACACTGCATGTAGTAAGTCTTAGCATCATTCTTGTTTTACAGACAAGCAAGAGGCATAGAGAGGCTGCGTGCTTCTCTGAGCTCCTCCAGCCAACAAGTGACAAAGCTGCATGGTGACTTCAGAGTGTGGTCTTTAACATAAAGCCAAGTTGCCTCCGGGTATGAGTATCAAAGTTGGCAATCATCAATCTGGAGCGCAGGTGTTCCTCCAGGATGAAAAATATTCTTCATTGAAACATGCAACATGTTGTAGACATCATTTTTCATCTACTTTTCTACTTCACTTATCAAAATTGCTCTTCTTGTATTTCACAAAAGACAGACACATCTCTCAGACATACCGAATATGACTGTGCTGCATTTTCACCCCCAGTGGAAAATATTCCAATGTGCAAAAAAAAAAAAAAAAAAAGGAAAAGAAAAAGAAAACAACAATTTGACAATGGAAGCAACAGTAAAGATTTTATTCGTTTTTGTTTTAAAATCAAACCTTGAAAACAACTTGCAGAGTTTTATGTCTTTCCTTGTCTCATGCATATTTTTATAAGAGACTAATCATGGTGTTAGATACAAGACATTTTGTTCATTTGATATTTTAATTAGATGTTGTTTAGAAAATATTACATGAGGTGTGGGTGGTGAGATCTCCATGTCTATTAACCAACAAAACAATCCAAGTTTGTTTAATCAACAGAATCACCTATTATTAGCCAGTAATGATGATTTTGTTTTGATTTGCAACTGAAAAATAGTGCATTGAAGTATTACGATTGACCTGTTGAATTACTAATATAGGTGATTATTGTACACTTTCAAATGATAGCTCACTAGTGTCTGTCTATAGGTCTGCTGTTTACAATTCTCTGTACTGCATCCTTATAAATAGTGGTTAGGAGACTGGCTGGCCCATAAGAGGGGAGCACTGGAGAGCCTGGGAAATGGAATTCCCGGCAGTATAACCCTTGGTGTCGTCTTTGTATTGGGCGCTTCCATAGTTGCTAGAAAACCTCACAGGCTCTCCATGGGGAGCTTCAGGCCCATCTCTCCTCACTGGTCCAAGACTGAACACAACTGAAGCCTCACAGTTCTTCACTGCTTTCCAATTTCCAACCCCAATGCAATGTCCTCTTGAAGTTTCCCAAAGATTCTTATTTATAAAAAAGGGTAGTGAGACTATGGGGAGAGCCTTTCCGTTTTTATTACTTAGGTCCTGTAGCAAAGACCAACGTGCATAAAAAGAGTTGCTGGTCATTGTTTTTTTTTCTTTTCTTTTCTTTTTTTTTTTTTTTTTTTTTGACAGAGTCTCACTTTGTCACCCAGGCTGGAGTGCAGTGGCATGATCTTGGCTCACTGCAACCTCCACCTCCCTAGTTAAAGGGATTCTTCTGCCTCAGCCTCCTGAGTAGCTGGGATTACAGGCGCATATCACCATGCCCAACTACTGTTTTTTGTGGTTTTTTTTTTTTTGTATTTTTAGTAGACCTGGGTTTTCACCATGTTGGCCAGGCTGGTCTCAAACTCCTGACCTTGTGGTCCACCCGCCTTGGCCTCCCAAAGTGCTGGGATTATAGGTGTGAGCCACCGTGCCGGCTGTTCATTGCATTTTGCATCAAGAAAGGATGCATTCTAATTCCCAGGCACTGGAATGAGTGTGAAGGTCAAATTTAGGTGGCTCTGTATGGGCAGATGTGTGCATTATGTAATGGAATTGGGATTGCTGCAGTGGGAACAGAGGGAGAGATCTAAGATTGGACAAAGGGAGTTCCTGTTTCTATTTCTATTTTGGGTTGAATAATTTAATTAAATACCTGAAAAATAGAGATTGTCTTTTTAACCATTTTTTTCAGCACCTTCCCATTTTCAAATGAGGCCGGATAGATGTGGGTGAAGGTTCTTAAGGTATCTAAAGCCTAATTTTATTACAAGAGGATGCAACTTTATGCTCAGATTAGTTTTCCTGTCTAATAGGATGCATTCCTAGCATTAGTAATACTTATGGCACCATTAGAGGGAATTATTTTGGGGATTTTGGAAAATCTTGGTACAGGATGTTAATAATTATTTTGGTTCATCTGCGGGAATTTCTTGGCTTCTACATTCCTTTACAAAGAAAAAAAAAAAACCAAAAAGAGCTCTCTTGAAGCAAACTACAGTAACTTCACAGAGCAGGACTGGCGGAGTGCAATGTTGCCTGCAACACTAAAAGAGGTGGGCTTCCCCTGTCCAGACTGTTTCCCAGCAAGCAGATCCTTAGTCTCCAAAGTTTTTGTTCATTTACTCCCATCAGTAGAAATGTTTAAGGCATTCATTCTCGATTGGTTGGTATTTCTTACTTTACAAAGTATAGGTATGCATTACTGTACTCACATATAATTTACACTGTAAAACTAACACAGAAGTAGAAAAAACGATGAGGTTAAGAGATGAAATTATAATGTAGAAATATTATTTCATATATTTTTATTTACAAATGGTACATATCCCCTTTTGTTTTCATTAAAAATACATATTGGTATTGATATTGTCCAGGATGGCTGACTTCTAATTGTTTTGCTAATTATGATGGCTTAATAATACAGTTTGAGATGATCTCAAAGTATAAGATTCCTAGCTAACAATCATTGATGCAAATTTCCATTTCAAATAACGCTCTTGATAACTTCAGATTCCGCAGGCAATTGCTTGGCCCATCTTATTACATGGGTGCTGTGTTCACCTCATACTATGGATAGTGAAAATCTCCTTTTAGAATTAAATCCAAGAATCAACTGAGCTATTATCTTTCTCTCTCGGACTTGAAATATGGACAAATATTTTGAATCCATAGTTCTTTTCCAGGAAAAGTGTAAGCTACATATTCATTTTGTGTGGGCAAGATCAGTTAAAACTTGATGAAATAAAGCACAAATCTGCCTAACTATGCATACGTCACAGGACACTGAAAGATGAGGGCTAAGTAAATTGAAAGTCCAGTCAGGGCTGCTTTGTGGTGCACAGACTACAAGTGTGCCCTTAGGATGCTTTGAATTTCAAGAAAATTATGCATCCTGACTGTCATAGTACCAAGTGGGGAGTCAACGTCAAGTCAACTGTTACAAATCAGCATAGCATGTCTTAATCACTCCCTTAACTATTTAGGTAGAAATAAATATGAGTGGAAGTTCCAGAACTATCTTCTTACATCTAATTTGTTTTCTTATAAACCTCACTCTACATTGAAGACCATCAGAAGAGACAACAATCACTAGAGTACAGCCAGGTTAGGACTCCCTATGGAATTACCTCCAGGGGGTGATAAAAACAACTCTTGAGCATTTTCCAGCTCACTATGTGGATAGGTGAGGCCTGTGTGAGGAGATACTTTTTTAGGAAGGGAAATATCTCTCAGTAGCATTTCCATTTCCACGGAGTATCCAAACTCCAGTATACAGAGCTGAGAATTATCTAGGGCAGTGTATCTGTTTGTTATGCAATCCTCCAGCCTTTTCTCCAAGGAAATAAGCATTTCAGAAATGTCAGCTTCATGAACTAACGAATAAATAAATGTTGAATGACTCAATGATTTATAAGGAGATAAAATAATTTTGCCTGAAATCTTACATAATCCAGATGCGGTGTTCCAATCTTCAAGATGGCAGGCACCAGACCTGCCCTAAGGAATGGAACCAGGTTTGGGCTGAAGTTGGTCCTGCTGTGCATTTAGCTGTCTCCTGGACACTGCATGGCAGCAAAAACTAATGTCCTGTTCAGAAAGCTTTGGATCCTCACTCATCTTTTCCTCCTTTTCTTTTTTTTTAAACCCTTCTATTCTGAACTATTATGGAGTGCCTGCTAAAGAGATAGATTTCTTAGTGACTATTGCAGGGAACCTAAAAAATAATTCAGAATGAGAGAGACCACTGGCCTCTCCTGAAGTTCTCACTATGCCTCCTGATGGAATCAGGGCCACATGCATTAATCCATATTGAAGATGCCGATTCTCACTGTGGCCCAGGAAATCCAGAGGAGGAGGAAAGGCAGAGAGCAAGAATTATGCCAACGTGAAGATGGTCATGCAGGAAGGTTTATGAAATGCAGTGAAAGAACAAGAGATACGCTTCTGGGGAATATAATGAGAGATTATTTTGAATGACAAGCATTGATTTCTCTCTCCCTATTTTTTTTTAACTGTTCATATAGTAACAGGTATATATGCACGGGCAGTCTCTAAAAACAACCACCATCAACAAAACAACTGTATTTGCTACTGGACTGTTTTGAACAACATTAGATGGAAATGAAGAGGGCAAGACGTTGGTCCTGGGAAAAAGACACCCTTTCTCCATTAATGGCACATTTATTTAAGTGTTACCAGTATATTACAGCAAGCTATTTTTTGCATTCATTGTTTAACACAAGCAACAACATAAACAATCTTGATTCCCTGTTTGATTGAAAAAGTCAACATTCTTCATTTATCATTGTAAAATTAAAGACAGATTTATAACTTATTTAGACAACGTTGTTACTGTGAACAATTTTTATTTAGTAGAAATAAATCAGTTTTTCCTTGCTAGTGCCCTGTTGTTTACATATGTTAATTTTTATTTTGGAAATAACCATAGATATAGACAAGAGATATCCAACAAACACAGAGGTTGGAATTGTATGCAAAGTGAATTTGTAGCATGAAAAAGAAAACAAACAAACAAAAAAAGGACTTTTCACCAGCTTTTGTGGAAGAAGGTTGCTGAACATTGGCTCTGTTCTCCTCCTGAAGTTTAATGGAGTTTCTCACAGCAGCATTACTGCCCAGGCCATTATGCAGAACCCACTTTCATCTCATCCCTCAATTCCTGGGAGCCTCTGCATTACGACAAACTTTATGGAGCTTTGCAGCTAGCAGTATCAGCTTGCACTGTGACCACAGGGGAAGGGTAAACAATGCTCACTAGGACGGATGGCTGAAGGGTTGTCATCTGAGATGGACTGGACATCCTACCTTGCAAAAGGTTATCATCTGAGATGGATTGGATGTCCTGCCTTGGAAGATACTCTGCTTGTTTCAATGGCTCTACATCAAGCAATTTTCTCAGTCCAACTGATCTTATTTAAGCTCCACCAAAAGGGCATTTGCAACACCAGACGATCAAGACATTGTTCAGGGGCTGTGTGGATGGAAGTCCCTTGAAGTTTGATGACTTGCCTTTTCATGACTTTAATAAATTTCATCTCATCTTGAAATCATTGGCCAACCATAAATCACTGATTAACCAAGTAAATGAATGAAATAGAACTAATAAAATGCAAACTCTGCACATATTAGCAAAGTGAGATGTCTTCCTTCAGGATCTTTTTAATCCTGATTTTGGCAGGAATAACTTTTAGGACAGATTTTTTTTTTCCAGAACATAAAACTTATTAACGTATAAGCTCTGAGGCAATACAGCTTTCTTTTTCTTTTCTCTCTCTCTCTCTCTCTCTCTCTCTTTCACAGGGTCTCGCTGTGTTGCCCAGATTGGAGTGAAGTGATATAATCATAGATCACTGCGGCCTCAAACTTCTGGACTCAAGCAATCCTCCCACCTTAGCTTCCCAAGTAGCTAGGGCTACAGGTACGTGCCACTTTGCTTGCCTAATTTTCAAATATTTTTGTAGCGACAGGGGTCTCACTATGTCGTCCAGGCTGGTCTTGGCCCCCTGGCCTCAAGTGATCCTCCTGCCTCAGCATCCCAAAGTGCTAGGATTAAAGGAATGAGCCAGCATACCTCATTACAACGTAGTGTAAACCAAAAATAAAAATTTAAGACCCCCAGCCATCTGAATGGACCCCAGTTCATGGCCCAGGAAATTCCAAATTTTACCTGGAAAACTAGTTCAGGCAATGATAAGAAGGGGGAGTTGGACATGCTTCATTATTCCCTCTTCCCTTCTACAATTCAGACACAGCTGACCCTAAGACTGATAGAACAGACTCTTTAAGTCTGTTGTGAAACATTTACAATCTATTCTCTCTGAAGCCTGCTACCTGGAGGCTTCAGCTGCATGATAAAATCTCAGCCTCCATAGCCCATTATCTTAACCTAGACATTCCTTTCTATTGATTCCAGGTCTTTAGTTAATAACTCTTTCAACCAATTGCCAATCAGTGCATTTTTGAATCTGCCTATGACCTGGAAGCCCGCCAACCTTCTAGTTGTCCTGCTTTTCCAGACTGAGCCAATGTACCAATATACATATAAGATGTATGTGTCTTATGTTATGTTATATTATATTATGTTATGTTATGATTAATGTCTTATGTCTCCCTAATATGTACAAAACCAAATTGTAGCCTTGTTGTATAAAACCAAGTTGACCACCTTGGGCACATGTTCTTAAGACCTCCTGAGGGCTGTGTCATGGGACATTGATCTTGGCTCAGAATAAATCTTTTCAAATATTTTACAGAGTTTGACTTTTTTTCCAACAGTTGCTTTATGAAGTATCCTGATGTTGTTATAGCAAGTTGACATGAATACTAGAATTGCTAGACATCAGCTGAAACTGACTGGTATCAAGGAAGCATTCTCAGAGTCTAAGAACATGTCTGTTATACAGATCTTGTGGTTTCCATTCAAACATGAAAAAATATTTAATCAAATTAAGATCTCTTAGTATGTTTGCTGTGTGAAAAGTATAGATGCATTTTCTAAGCATGGTTATTTTTCCTTTTTTTTAAGGAATCAAATTATAACTGTGATCCTTTGTGCAAATATATAGTTTATTTGAAATCATTTGGACAACTAGGTTTTTATACAAAACAAAGGCATTTTAAAATTTTGCATTATGGCCGGGCATGGTGACTCACATCTCTAATCCCAGCACTTGGGCAGGCCGAGGTGGGCAGATCACTTCAGGTCAGGAGTTCAAGACAAGCCTGGCCGACATGGCAAAACCCCATCTCTGATAATACAAAAATTAGCCATGCGTGGTGTCACGCGCCTGTAGTCCCAGCTACTCGGGAGGCTGAGGCAAGAGAATCGCTTCAGCCTGGGAGGCGGAGGTTGCAGTAAGCCTCGATTGTGCCGCTGTGCTCCAGCATGGATGACAGAGTGAAACTGTGTCTCAAAAATAAAATAAAAATAAAAATAAAATAACATTTCGCAGTATTAGGGAGTTTTTTATTTACACTTGTATTCTTTTTCATCTCAAACTGTGTTAATCATTTATATCAAAGCAGAATTATGTAAGTCAGAAAAGGCATATGGAATTGTATGGAGTAGATTTGAGGGAGAACAAATATTACAATGAGTTATAAAAAGATGTTTACAATTTCTGAGATATTTTAATTAGCAGCTAGAGAAACAATGATGGGGAAGAGTGAAGTTAGAATCTTCCACTCCCATTGCTAGTCAGCCGTTGCTATCGTACATAATACAGTTGAATGTTAATGAAACTTCCATTCCTGTTTCAGCAGATGCCACGTGACATCTGTCAGAGCTGGTATTTGCTTTGCAGTGTTTCTTGCAGCCTTTTTGACTTTTGTTTCTTGCAGTCTTTTTAGCTTCATGCATGTATCTTTAAACCATTGTATTAAAAAATATATTTTCAGTGAGTACTTCACACAGGTATTTAAATGTCTGGCAAAGATAACTGTGATCTTTTTATTACAAATCTAATTTCCCTTAGGTGAAACAATCAAGTATTGAGAAGTTCTCCACAGTCATGCAAAGGGCAACTGGGTTTCCTAGGGTTACATTACGTCTATGTAATATTTCAGGAAGAAGGAATTATTGTGTGGCTATTAAAAACTAGTAAGTTAAAATATGCATATTGGTTAAAGTTCCATAATTGTTAGAGCTTTCAAAATAATTGATCAGAACTGTATAGGTCTGTGTGCGTTTTGGATATATGCACACTAACAGGCTGGAAACAACGGGCTTTGCTGATGTACAAAATCTCGAATAATATCTTAAGAGAGCCCTTTTGTCATAGAAAATAATGTAACAGATCAGGGATTTAATTTAAAGTTATTTCCAGGAAGAGAGGAGTATTTTTCACCTCCTTGGGATGCACGAAATTGCGAAGAATTGAGACAAACTGCAGTTCAGAGTGAGAAGGATAGAGTTTGCAATTCCAGAGGGAAAATTTATTATCAAGGCTTCCCGAATCACGTCATCTCATGGTCAATGCCAAATAATAAGTAGATGCAATAAATATTTCCTTGAAAAACAATGATCATGTCGACAAAAATGAATGTTAACAAAACATAAATTACAATTTCTACATCAGCACTAACGACAAAAGAAAAGTGCAACTTTTCATCAGGATTAAGGAAAGACAATGAAAAAGGGTTGCAGTCTGACTAACCTCCACATAACCCTGGGGAATGATGTCTGGAGTTTCATGGACTGACTCAACCATCAGTTATGTGTGCAACTTTCTGCTTTCCTCTAGCAACTGGACAAGAGAAACAGAAATTCGCCTGCCCATTGACGTTGCAGCTATAAACACGGAAGAGTAGTGTATAAAAGCAGCAACGAGAGTGAGAGCATCTTAATAATGCCTCGCAGAAGTTTTATGGGGCTGCCCTCTTTGAGATACATGGTCAGTTGTCTTCGTTTTCTCAACATTCCATGCTTATCTGTCAACTTCCCAGAAGTATAATATTTTAAGTAGAAACAGTTCAGTCCTGGTGAGCTATTCTGGGAGAAAGAGGACAACCTGCTTGTTCTCAGTGCAATGCACCCTCTTGCTTCTCTGTCGTGGCCCCATGGTCCTGTAGGTGTGGGAACAAGGGAAACAAGAAAGGGTTACATTTTACTTACCAAACACCAGCGCGTTAAGCACTTTTCCATTTTCTAGCTATGTTAACATTGACCTGGAAGGTGGGACTGAGTATTCATGTTGCTCTCTTTCATTATATTCTTTGTATCAAAGGATGCTGCTTGGAATTGTATAAAATTAATAGGTTGCACCACTCTTTTTCATCCCCCTAACAAGGAATATTTTATATTTCTTCATTCATTGAGGATGTGACTTTGTCCTTCACTATGAGCACAGAGTTCCTGGAAATATATGTTTATATACACACACTATTGACTAAGAAAAGAAAAAACATATATAGGTGTGCATATAATCTATGTATATTAAAATCTATTTTATTAGTTGTTTCTGTAGTTTTAGCTCCTATTATGAATAAAAATATAATCTAATTTTAAAATTTATTCTATTGGAATAAAATGCAAGACAATTTTGACATATATGGCTTATATCATTCATCTTACTACTCTGCCTCACTAATTCTTAAGTACCTTTAATTGCTTTTTCAATTTTCTAGATATTTAGTGTTAGCATCTGCAAACTAAACATTGTTGTAGCTTTAAAATATATGTTAATAATTTAACCATTGCTTTATATGTCTGCTTTATCAAGAATCTTCAAAGCCATGTTAAACGAGAGTGGTACTGGTGTTCATTCTGTACTTTTTCCTTGATTTTTAAAATAAATATATAATTGCTTTTTTATTTCCAATGATATTTGCTGTTAAGCAATGGCCATCTTCTTGTAGTGCTATCTTACCTAGAGATTTTTTAGACATAGCCTCACATTTTAAGGCAATTTACCAAATGCCTTTCCATCATCGCCTCCCATGAATATAAGCAGATGGTTTTCTCCTTTAATTTAATGAAATAAATGATCTTAAGCCATTCATTCATGCTTTCATCCAATATTAAAAATATTGGTCATTCTCTTGAATATAGTAGATTCTATCGAGTTATAATTTAGAATGTTTGCATCTAATCATGCACAATAAGCGTATAGAATTATCCTACTATTTTTCCACTATTTTACACTCACCTTAGCAAGTTACAGCTTAAAAGTTACACTAACATCATGAAATCGGGCAATATTCCAGCTTTTTCTTCAGCCTAGAACAGTTTATGTTACATAGAAATGATTTGTTCTTTAAAGCTCAAATAGAACACAACTGTGAAACCATCTGGGCCTGATGTATATTATTTTCTAACCTGGTGTCTCTTTAATTACCTTTTCAACACCTTCCTTTATTTGTAGATTCAGTTTTCTGCCTCTTTGGGAAGCCAGTTTGAGTATTTTTGCAGGAAACTAACCATTCTCTTCAGAATTCTCATATTTATTGCCATAAAAGTACATAGATTATGCACTTATAATATTTCTTTTAATCTCTTAAATCTGTGATTTTATTGCCTTTTTATTCATAATCTCATTCATTTCTTTGTGCCCTCTTGTTTTTTCTTAATCTAATATGCTAGTACTTTTTCTGTTTTATAGTTAATTTCAGAGAAATCATGTTTGGATATATTTTTGTTGGTTACTATTTATAGTATTTTAGTAATTTCCATTTTTATCTTTATTCTCTTTTATTTTACTATTTTTATTATTTTTTCTAGTTTCTTATATTGAATAATTATTTCATTTATGTTCAGTCATTTTTCATTTTAATACTGAAAGCTTGTGAATATAAACAGGTTTATCATAGATTTTGGCATACAGAATTAGCCTTTTCATTACTTCCTAGATAACTGACATATCTGTTATGACGTTCCCTTTGATCTGAATATTGTTTAACACCATGTTTTTATTAAATTTACAAATAAATCACTCAATTTACAAATGATTGGATTTTTTAGGTCATTTTGTATTGTTGGTACCAAGCTTTTGTTGTTTATGAAAGTGTTTTGTAAAATCCAGACATTTTACTTTATAGGATTTTGTTTTGGTTAAGTCACAGCCAGTGTGTGTATAAATATATGCATACACACACGTATCCATAAATACAAATGCAGGTTGGGCCCAGTGGCTCATGACTGTAATCCTAGCACTTTGGGAGGCTGAGGTGGGAGGATCACTTGAGGTCAGGAGTTTGAGACCAGCCTGGCTAACATGATGAAACTCCCACTCTACTAAAAAGATACACAAATTAGCTGGGCTTGGTGGCATGCGCCTATAGTCCCAGCTACTCAGGAGCTTGAGGGAGGAGAATTGCTTGAACCTGAGAGGTAGAGGCAGCAGTGAATTGAGATGGCACCACTGCATTCCAGCCTGGGGAACAGAGCAAGACTCTGTCTAAAAATAAATAAATAAACACAAATGCATAGATAGAAATATAATTATAGACATAGATATAGATACAATTATAGTTGTAGAAGTAGATGATATAGATGTATAGATATCCTGGCCATATCTCCTTGATCTGTATAATTTTCATGGACACTGCTCTGGTCTTCCAGTCTTCCACCTCCCAGCACCTGTGTCTTCTTGCCCAAGGGCCTTTTCTGGCCACCGGGTTCAGCTCTGGCAAAGCACAAAGCATACAGGACGTGCCAGGAGACAAAGCCTCCTACATCAGCCTCCAGCAATGGCTGAAGGGTGTTGGTGACCAGCAGCTCCAGCTCCCTCTTGTCTTGGGAATGAGAATGCTGAGGCGTGTGCTCTGCTCTGCCTCTCAGAGACACTCCTCGGAATGAAGCTACAACTGCCCGCAGCAGTCACTTGTATTATAGGACAGCACACCCTTTCCAAGCTCCTTCCTTTGTCTTCTCTTCTCCCTCTGATATTTCCTAGGCTCACATCCCCTCCTAAAAGTGATTACATTAAAATCTTGGTCTCAATATCTGCTCCTAAGAAACATAAACTAACTTTCTCTCTCCCTCTCTCATATTGAAAAACAAAACAACAGTTTTCTCTCCTGGTATTCTCATGACTAGAGATAGGTAATGCTATTACATAATTTGGCCAAAATAGAAAAATCTGTACTGTTCTTGTAACAGTCTTTGGTGAGTATTGCCTATGTTACAGAACTTAAAATCTGTATTCTGATTCAGGTTACAACCCATTATCTTGAATAAAGTGACACGACATCCAGCTCGGCTTGCTGTGGACAAAGAGGCTTTGCCCCGCCTGTGAAGTATGCAGCTGCAAATGGTATTACTCGGCTCTTGTTTTTGTCCAGTAGTGTTTCTCAAGGCTATAGCTGACAGGTGTTAGGGATCCTCACCTCCAACTTGAGTCTTATTCAGATCCAGCTAGAGACTGATGTTATCTCAGGTCAGTATCTTCTTGAACAACAATAACAGAAATCCAACTTGGGACAATCCTAAGTCAGAACCTAAGACATTTCTATTTTGAGAGAAAAAAAATAAGCTGAGAAGTTTGACCTACCTTATGATAGGTGGCATGACTTGGTCTGAATCTACATGTATTTTCTGATTTGAAAAAAATCCAACCAAAACAAAGCAAGGAAAGATACTATGTGCTGCTGAATTACAGTCTGTAGTAGTTTTAGACTGGATGCAGTTGGGGTTGGAAAGCCTAAGTGGTTCATATCTCTGTAGCATTCAAGCCGATAGAAATTGGGGGATTCCTGGAATGTAATCCTTTTTAAAGTTCTTAAATAAGGGTTTAGGGCCCCTGCTGTAATATGCCAAGGCAGTTTAATAGAAGATGGGTAAATTATCCCTCTGCCTCCTCCACATGATCTACTTACACAGATCATAAGTCCTGTAATGCATGAATTGCCATCAGAGATTAAATGCTTAGAAAGGAAATAGATATGAATTTAAATGAAACCCACATTATACTATCTGGTTTTTTATCAAATGGTATTTAGAAGAATAACGAGAGTATTTCTATTTAAAATCACCAAAGCCTCTTTCCGGCTTATCTAGTCATCTGGTAGAGATGAGTTTTTTTCAGGAGTTCTTAATCAAGAATGATTTCGGAGGTCGAGTTCACTTGAGTGTCAAAGTGTGTACCGAGACAAATTCATTCAGTGAATTCTTTTGATTTAATAAAAAACTACTAAAAATAATTAGTGTCACATTTTGGGATCATGTGAATATAATATTTAAATATTTAAAGTATTTTGCATATTCAATTGAACACCTCTCTGTTCAGTTGGTGGTGTACGTAATCTGAAAGACAACCAACTATCTTGGTTTTAAATGCTGGGTAGTCATGATAATGCTAAATTTTTGTTACCAAAAGGTTGGTGAAGAAACACACTGGATACATATACATGTAAGCAATTATAATCACTTATCTCTGTAAAGTGGGATAACAATGTTTTGATTTTTCCCCAGTAAAATTTAGTTTAACTCAATACTTTCTTTCTTTTTCTTTCTTTCTCTTTCTTTCTTCTTTCTTCTTCTTTCTTTTTCTTTCTTTCTCTTTCTTTCTTCTTTCTTCTTTCTTTCTTTTTCTTTCTTTCTTTTCTCTTTCTTTTTCTTTGTTTCTTTTCTTTTCTCTCTTTCTTCATTTTTCCTTTCCTTCCCTCTCTCCCTCCCCCTCCCTTCCTTTCTTCCTTCCTTTCTTTCCTTCTCTTTCTTTCTTTCCTTCTCTCTCTCTCTTTCTTTCTTTCTTTCTTTCTTTCTTTCTTTCTTTCTTTCTTTCTTCTTTCTTTCTTTCTTCTTTCTTTCTTTCTTTCTTTCTTTCTTTCTTTCTTTCTTTCTTTCTTTCTTTCTTTCTTTCTTTCTTTCTTTCCTTCTCTCCTCTCTTTCTTTTATCTTTCTTTCTTTCCTTTCTTTTTCCTCTCTTTCTTTTCTTCCTCCCTTTCTTCCTCTGTCCTTCCCCTCCCCAAATCTCCCCTCCCCACCCTCCCCTCCCCCACTTTCCTTTCCTTTTCTTTTTTTGTTCTTAATATACCTGGGGAGAATAAAACAATGAATAAACATATCCCAGAAGTTCTAGAGCAGGGGTGTCCAATCTTTTGGCTTCTCTGGGCCACATTAGAAGAAAAATAATTGTTTTGGGTCACACATAAAATACACAAACACTAGCAATAGCAGATGAGCTAAAAAAAAAAAAAAAAGAAAAAGAAAAAGAAAAAAAAAGCAAAAAAAATCTGGTAATGATTTAAGAAAGTTTACAAATTCATGTTGGGCAGCATGGAAGGCTGTCCTGGGCTGCATGCGGGCCGTAGGTTGGACAAGCTTGCTCTAGAGCGTTATGGAGAACAAACCTAAGTCATCATGACGGGAAGGTTGAATCACTGTTCTCAATTCTTCCAGCCTTCCTGCTCCAAGAATGATGCACCTGTGCAGGATGGTGGCTATGCAATGCTGTCCACTGCAGCAGGGAGCCGCCTTTGCTTCCTGCCATGGTGGTACTGGGCTTGGTGAGAGGATTTGGATTGGCCAGTGGGAATTGAGTGATGGTGTAAGGATCCGTCCTGGGGCCAAAGTCTCAGGAAGCCTCATGTTTCCCCTCCCACTACGGTATTCCTGTGATCTGCTGTCAGGACAGCATGTCCACAGAGCCATCAATAAAAAAAAAAAATGGAAAAGCACATGAACCTTAAATGAATACCAACCGCTGCTTGAAGCAGAGTGGCCCCAGCTCCCCTGCAGAGTCATGAATTTTCAAGTTTTCTGTTATGAATGGCTAGGTTTTGGGTTGATCCCTTTTGCTTAGCATTATTGCAGCAATTGCGGCACAGTAGATGATCTAACTATGGTCTGTCCACATAATGAAAACTGGCCTGAAAGTCATTTGACTAAAAGCAAAACAGTTCAAACAAAATAAGGATTTTGCAAAATTCCAGGAGTCTGCACACAACCACATCCCATTTTGGAGAAAGCTCCATCACCCACAGTTCCCTACTGAAAGAAAAGATCTAGGTGGCTTCTTACACATAAATTTCTTATCACTATTTTGAAAACCCTCAGCAAAAGAAGAGACGTAGCTGGGCAAGGTGGTTCACGCCTATAATCCCAGCACTTTGGGAGTCCTGAGGTCGAGAGTTCGAGACCCACCTGACCGACATGGAGAAACCCCGTCTCTACTAAAAATACAAAATTAGCCGAGTGTGATGGTGCATGCCTGTAATCCCAGCTACTCAGAAGGCTGAGGCAGAATTGCTTGAACCTGGGAGGCGGAGGTTGCGGTGAGCTGAGATCGTGCCATTGCACTCCAGCCTGGGCAACAAGAGCGAAACTCCGTCAAAAAATAAATAAATGAACGAATAAATAAATAAATAATAAAAATAATAATAAAAAAAAGAGAGACACTTCCCCGGTGGCAGAAACAGAAAAGGAAATGTAACAGAGAGGAGGAAGTAGTAGTGAAAAATACTAAAGTTCTGAGAACAGGAGAGCAATAAAGTGATGATAGGTGATCAAAGTTGTCTTTCAAGCTTTCTTCTCTCCATTTTTCTGCCTATACTTGGGTTCACGTTCTTGCAGGGAGAGCGTCTTAGTGATTCCAGATGCCCATCTCTTCTACAAGGTGGCATCTTGATGGTGATTCCCCCGGTTTTTTATTTTCACATGTATCCTCATTGTTTGAGGTAAATGGAATGATTGTCTGGCTTTGAAACTGGGAAAATCCAATACACATGTTCGTCAAGAGGAGGCTGAATTATTTCCTTTGTCAAGGTGCTGCTGGCTTTCCCTGTATTAATGCTTATATTAGAAAATATCTACACTGCAAGTCCAAAACACCACTCCAGCTCCTTTAGAGATCTGGGTGTCGTGTGTGCTCTTATTTTTATGGTTGGTGATGGTTTTATGGTGTTTGAACATCTGGTTGATGCCAGACATTATATTATGTACTAGGGAAGAAAAATGCTGAATCTCTTCCCCTAGGAATCCAGGTGGGCATATAGATATATACAAAGATAGTTTCAATGCAGTCTATTAAATGTTTATAGTGAGTGCTATGGAACCACAGAGGATAGGCACAGCAACTGCTTCCTGAAATTCACATGAGCTTTAAATAACTGCCTTGAAATGCCCGTTTATGAATTAAAGGAAAAAAGAAGAGTGCCCAAGTTTCCTCATGTACTCACTTGTTTACTAAAGTGCATTTATGTGTGCATTCTTAGAGTGAATGTCCACAAGTTTAAAATCCCTAAAAGGAGCTCAAAGCAACTCTTCCTATGAAAGACCCTTCTGTCCATTTCAGAGACGAGGATATCTTGATAAGAAAGAGAGACATAGGAAGAGCATTGCAGAAAGGGATAGACCAGGATGATGGAAAATGTCTGCTTGTCTCGAGTCTAGTCTTTACAGCTCCATTTCAGAACTATTTCAATTGTTGTGAATTTCTCCCATATTAGGGATGCATACTCAGATAAATCCCCAAACACATTCAGGTGAGATATAAATTTGTTTTCATTATCTTGCTTTTAGGATAATCCAAGCCACTAGAGTATGCTTTCCGAACAGTGAAAAAATAAAAGTTAAGAAGATTCAAATTGAAGTTGAAAAGTTTTCCCTCTAGAAAGTAGAAAGGCAACATTAGTATTAATAGTGTTTAAACTGTTGAGTTAAATATTAACATTTTCCATTTAAAATGAAATTTAATAATGTATAGAAGAGTAAGGCATATGTTAGTATTTCAGAAGTACAAATGATGAAAGATAACGAGGCTCTTGTCTTCGTAATATGACTAAAAATCAGAATATTCTAAAGTTTTATAAGCCTTGATCCTGTCATCATTAGTGTGTAGTGTCTAGGCTGATCTTACAGAAAACCTCAAGGGAATATATTTTAAAACTTTCCAGTCTAATAGTGCCATTCAAGAAAAAGGACGTCTTCATGTGGTTGAAAACAAGGTTTAAATTGTGCAATCCTGTTAAGAAAGAAAACTAGGCTCTTTTTCATATTCTATTCTGTATAAACACATGCACACTTTTCCCCCTTACTTATGTTTAGAGCTTTCAGAGCTGAAGGCCAAGATTTAGTGCCAGCTCTTTCACACTTTTGATATCTCAAGAGTGCCAGCCAAGAAAACATACACAATGCTCATTTAATTTGCATAAAATGCAGGGCTCTAAAGAGGTTATAATAAATGTTACCAAAAAAAAAAAACTTATAAGGAATATGCTTGCCTGATATTTAAAGCTATTGATATGATTCTGCTTAGAAAGTGACTTTTGATGTTCCCAACTTGGGTGTCAGCTGGAATTATTATGCCTGAAAAAAATTCACTTAACTCTTTCATATATGGTGAACTGTGATTGTCCTGTTGCAGATAAACACTTCCAAGCCCTCGCTTCTATTATTTGTTGCTGTCAGTAGCCTTCTGAGATGACACACCATGATACCTGCTCCCTCATCCGCACGCCTTGCATAATCGCATCCTGTTGAGAGTGGGCTGGAAAGAGCAAGTGGTTTCTGAGGAATGGAGCACTGCCACGTGTTGGGATGACGCTTCTGAGACTAAGCCACAAAGACTCTAACTTTGTGGTCTTCTCTCTCTTTCTGGGCCTTCTCACCTGTTTTCATGAAGGAAGTTGTGAGCTGCCCCATGGAGAGGCCTATATGACAGGGAACTGGTCAACAGCCAACAAAGAATGGAGGGCCTCTGTGCAGCAGCCCATGAGGATCTGAATCCCACCAAACACATTGCAAGGAAGCTTGGAAAAGGATCCATCTAGGCTTGACACGACTGATGTCCCGGCTGACTGCAGGCTCATAAGAGGACTCAGTTAAGCAATGCCAAAATTCCTCACCCACGGAAACTGTGGGATAATACATGTGAATGTTTCTCACCGTTATATTTTGAGATGTTTTGTTATATGCCAATAGGTAACTACAGTAGTCCCCCTCTTGTCCGTGAGAGAGATGTCCCAAGATCTACAGTGGATGCCTGAAACCGAGGATAGTACTGAACCCTGTATACACTGCTTTTTCTTATACCTACATACATTACATACATATGATAAAGCTTAATTTATAAATAAGGCACAGTAAGAGATGGACAACAATAACTAATAAAAAAATTGAACAATTATAATAGTATCTTGTGAAGTTAAATGATATCTCCTTTTTCTCAAAATATCTTATTGTATTGTACTCATCTGATATGGTTAGGCTTTGTGTCCCCACTCAAATCTCATCTTGAATTGTAATCCCCATAATCCCCACGTGTCAAGGGAGAGACCAGGTGGAGATAATTGAATCACAGGGGTGGTTTCCCTCATGCTGTTCTCGTGATAGTGAGTTCTCACGAGATCAGATGATTTCATAAGGGACTCTTCCCACTTAACTCAACACTTCTCCTTCCTGCAGCCTTGTGAAGAAGGTGCCTTGCTTCCCTTTCACCTTCCACCATGATTGTAAGTTTCCTGAGGCCTCCCCAGCCATGTGAAACTGTGAGTCAATTAAACCTCTTTCCTTTATAAATTACCCAGTCTTGGGTAGTTCTTTATAGCCGTATGAAAATGGACTAATTCATCACCCTTCTTCTTGTGATGGTGTGAGATGATAATATGCCTGCCTCATGAGATGAAATGAGGTGAATGACATCGGCATTTTGGCACAGGCATTGTGATGTAGTGTTAGTCTACTAATGAACTTCTGACAAAGCATCAGAAGGAGGGTCATCTGCTTTGGGTGATCCCAGATCTTTGAGCTATGATGATGTCTATGGGTGAATGTCAGGAGCAGATGATGCCTATGACTCTTGGGTGGGTAGCGAGTTATGTGTCCAGCTTTAGTGGGTAACAAGTTATGTGCCCAGCGTGGAGATGCTGGACAAAGGGATAATTTACATCCCAGACAGGATGGAGCAGAACAGTGTGAGATTTCATCATGTTATGAAGAATGGCACACAATTGAAAACTTACGAATTGTTTATTTTTGGAACTTTCCATGCAACATTTTCCAGCTGCAGTTGTTTGCAGGTAACTGAAACTGCAGACAGAGAAACCGTGGATAAGGGGACTGCTGTAATGCATTCACTATACTTCATCTCTGAATGTGAGCAACTCCAAAACTACTTGGCCAGATAATTTCTCAGTAAATAGAAAGTACTGTGTTCTACCTTTTGGCACCTGGAAATAGTTAACTAGGTAGTTACTAAATATTGGCTGAAATTACCTTAATTATAGATTAAGTACAAGTCAGTTCCTGAGAATACTAAGATTAATACACATGATCTATGGTGATGGTTGAAATGTCTCTGATAGTAATTTTTGGCAGAATTGGTTTAAAGCACAAAATTGACAACTTGATCAATTTGACCAACAAATTGCTTTGTTATGTGATCTTGAGGGGGTTAATTGGCCTCTTTGAGCCTATTGTCTGATTAACTAAATTGGAAATATAAAACCTATTTTGCAGCACTTTTGTGAGAATAAAATAATGTCTGTGGAGGTGCTGACATTAGGGGGATCTTAATCCACCACAAATATTATTTTTGTGTCACCCGTCACCAAGGAGCTCTTAATTTAAGAAGGAAGGCAGAAATGATTGTGGCAAATGTGGCGCATGTGGAAACAGAGGTGAATTCAGTGTGCAGCAGGGAGGCACACTAAGGAGCATCACTTATTTCTCTAAATGTTAACATTTTCAGTTAGTTGCCTCTCAACAGAGTAGGAAAACAAAAACAGAACAGATGAGTAGTGATTTTCCCCTAGCAAGACTTCTCACTAGCTACTTTTTTTTTTTTTTTTTTTTTTTATTAAGTACTTTGGTGCCTAAGGGTACATGCATAATGCAGTTTGTTACATATACTGTGCTAAGCTGCTGTGCTGCAACCTATCAAACTGTCAGGCACCCAACTACTCTTTGTCATTTAAGTATCAGGCATAACTCCCAACAATCCCTCCCCCTCCCCCCTCCCATATTAGGCCAGTCCTGTGTGTGTGATGGCCCTTCCCGTGAGTCCAAGTGATCTCATTGTTCAGTTCCCACCTATGAGGAGTGAGAACATGTGGTGCTGGTTTCTGTTCTGCATAGTTTGCTGGGCAGTTCCAGTTGCATCCATGTCCCGCCAGCGGACACACAAACTTAACTTTAAGGCTGTATGTATTCCGGTGTATATAAAGCTACATTTTCTTTAATCCAGTCTCATCGATGCATACTTTGGGTTGATTCCTTCCTTGCTATTAAATAGTGCCTGGAAATGAACATATCACGCGTATGCCCATAGCAGCATGATTTATAACTTCTTTGGGTATGGTCCCCCAGTAATGGGATGGCTAGCCCGCGGCACATCTATTCTAGATCCGGAGTGAATGGCCACACCGTTTTCCCATAATGGTTGAATCCAGTTTACAATCCCACCACCAGTGTAAAAGTGTTCCTTCTCCACATCCTCTCCAGCACTGTTGTTTCCTGACTTTTTACTGATTGGCCATTCTTTAACTGGTGTGATGGTATCTCATCAGGTTTGATCGTACTTCTCTGATGCGGCCAGCATTATTCTTTTCGCGGGTTCATGTACATATATGGAATGTCTCTTTGAGAGAAATGTCTGTTCATATCCTCGCCCACTTTTTGATAATGCTCGTTTTTAGCCCTTTGATGAGTAGACTGCAAAAATTTTCTCCCCATTCTGTAGGTTGCCTTGTTCACTCACCGATGGTAGTTTCTTTTTGTTGCGTGCAGAAGTGCTTTTTAGTTTAATGAGATCCCATTTGTCCATTTTGGCTTTGCTGCCATTGCTTTTTGGTGTTTTAGGACATGAAGTCTCTCTGCCCATGCCTAAGGGTCCTGAATGGTGCTACCAGTTTCCTCTAGGGTTTTATGGTATTAGGGTCTAACATTTAACTTTAATCCATCTTGAAATTAATTTTTGTATATGGAGTAAGGAAAGGATCCAGTTTCAGCTTTCTACTCTCTATGGCCTTCTCCTAACACCATTTATTAAATAGGAATCCTTTCTCCATTTCTTTTGTTTCCTCTCCCAGGTTTTGTCAAAGATCAGATGGCTGTAGATGTGGTGGCTGGCTTCTGAGGACTTATCTCCGTTCCATTGGTCTATATCTCTGTTTTGTTCAGTACCATGCTGTTGTTACTGTAGCCTTGTGTAGTATAGTTTGAAGTCAGGTAGCGATGCCCAGCTTTGTTCTTTTGACTTAGGGATTGTCTTGAGATGCGGGCTCTTTTTTGGTTCCATAAACTTTAAAGAAGTTTTTTCCAATTCTGGTGAAGAAACTCATTGGTAGCTTGATGGGATGGCATTAATCTATAAATAACCTTTGGGCATATGTAATACTACCATATTGATTCTTCCATCTCACAGCTGTGGTACCTTCCATTTACAGGTCCTCTTTATTTCACGAGCAGTGGTTTGTAGTAGTTCTCCTTTGAAGAGGTCCTTACATCCCTTGCAGCCGGATTCCTGGCATTTATTCTCTTTGAAGCAATTGTGAATGGAAGTTCATTCCTGATTTGGCTCTCTGTTTGTCTGTTACTGGTGTATACAGCCTGCTGCAGGATTTTTGCACATTAATTTTGTATCCTGAGATTCGCTGAAGTTGCTTATCAGCTTAAGGAGATTTGGGCCAGAGACAGCCGTGGGTTTCTTGAATATAAGAAACGTGCCACCGCAAACAGGGACAATTTGACTTCTTCTTTCCCAACTGAAGGGTTCTTGGATTTCTTTCTTGCCTGATTGCCCTAGCCAGAACTTCCATCACTCATGTTGAATAGGAGGGTGAGAGGGCATCCCTAGTCTGTGCCAAGCTCGTGGAATTTTTCCTGGAAGGTCATATTCATGATATTGGCCGGGGTTTTGCTTCCGCAAACAGCTCTATTATTTTGAGGCACGCTCCATCAATACTGAATTTATTTGAGCTGCTTGCAGCCAGCGCCGAAATCTTCTACCATTGAGATAATCATGGTTCTTCAAGCCCTTTGGTTCCTGTTTATATGCTGGATTATGCTTATTGATTTGCCACTGTTGAACTGTAGCCTTGCATCCCAGGATGAAGCCCACTTGATCATGGTGGATGTGTTTTTGATGTGCCGGAACCGCCGCTGTGTATTTTATTGAGGATTTTTGCATCACGATGTTCATCAGGGAGCTGGTCTAAAATTCTCTTTTTGCCAGTTCCCTGCCAGGCTTTGGTATCAGGATACTTCCCATAAAATGAGTTCGTGAGATTCCCTCTCTTTTCTATTGATTGAAATAGTTTCAGAAGGAAATGCACAGCCTCCTTGTACCCCTTCTGCAGAATTCAGCTGTGGAATCCATTCATCCTGGACTTTTTGGTTAGTGTATTAATTATTGCCTCTCAAATTTGTTTCCTCATATTTGTCTAGGGATTCAACTTCTTCCTGGTTTAAATTCTCAAAGATGTAAGTGTCCAGAAATTATCCATTTCTTTCTAGGATTTTCTAGTTTATTTGCCTAGAGGTGTTTATAGTATTCTTCATGATGTAGTTTATTTCTATGGGTTATGGTGATATCCCTTTTATCATTTTTTATTGCATCTATTTGATTCTCTCCTTTCTTCTTTTGCTGTTCCTGCTATGGTCTGTCAATTCTTGAGTTGATCTTTTCAAAACCAACCTGATTCATACATTTCTTTTGAGGTTTTTGTGTCTCTATTCTCCCTTCAGTTCTGTTTCCATCTTAGTTATTTCTTGGCCTCTCTGCTGGCTTCTTTCTAAATGTGTTTGTTCTTGCTTCTTCTAGTTCTTTTTTAATTCTGTGATAAGTAGGGAGGCCATTCTGATCTTTCCTGCTTCTCTCAGGGGCATTTAGTGCTGGCAATCTCCCCTCTACACACTGTTTTTAAAATGTGTCCCAGGATTCTGGTATGTTGGCCTGAGTCCCGCCTGTTTCAAATATCTTTATTTCTGCCTTCATTTCAAGTATTAGGTGTTCAAATAGTCATTCAGGAGGGTTGTTCAGTTTCCATGAAGTTGTTTGTTTTGATTGGTTTCCCTTTAGTCTCATTCTAGTTTGACGTGACTGTGGTCTGAGAGACAGTTTGTTTACTTGTTCCTTGCAACATTTGTTTAGGAGTGCTTTACTCAATTTAGTGCTTGGACTTGAATAAGTATGTATGTGGTGCTGAGGAAGAGTCGTATATTCTGTTGATTTGGGGTGGAGAGTTCTATAGATGTGTCTATTGTGGGTCTGCTTGCTGCAGAGATGAGTTCAATTCCTGGGACACCTCAGGCAAGTAAGCTTAACCTCTGTCTCGCCGATCTGCCCAGGTCGTTGACAGTGAGTGCTAAAGCCCCCATTATTGTATGAGCCCAAGTTCTCAAAGTCTCTAAGACTGCTTTATGAATCTGGGTGCTCCTGTGGTATTGGATGTATATATATTTAGATAAGCAGTTCTTCCTGTTGAATTGATCCCTTTACCATTAAGTGTAATGGCCTTCTTTGTCTCTTTTTTGATCTTTTGACGGGCTTTAGTAAAGTCTGTTTTATCAGACTAGTATTGTAACCCCTGCTTTCTTTTTGCCTCCTGCTGTTGGCAAATCTCCATCCCTTTATTTTTACTAAGGTATGTCTCTTCGCAGAGTGGTCTCCTGAATACAGCAGATCATGGGTCTTGACTCTTTATCCAGTTTTGCTGTCTATGTCTTTTGGAATTGGAGCATTTAGTCCATTTATACTGGCACATTTACGGTGTAACTTTCGATCCTACATTATGATATATATATTAACTGGTTATTTTGTGTCTCCGTTAGTTGATGCAGTTTCTTCCTAGCTCGATGGTCTTTACATTTTGGGTGTTTTTGCAAATGGTTGGTACCGGTTCTCCCTTCCATGTTGAGTGCTTCCTCTCAGTTCTCAGTGGTACTGGTAAGCATGCACCTGATTACATTCAGGTTTGGCCTCTCACTATGAAACTTAGTTTGGTTGATATGGAAAATTCCTGGTTTAAAATTCTTTTCTTTAAGAATGTTGAATATTGGCCCCCACTCTCTTCTGGTTGGTATTTCTTGCCGAGAGATCTGCCGCACGATGGCTTCCCCTTTGTAACCCGACCTTTCTCTGCATGCCTTTAAAGTGATTTTTCCTTCATTTCAACCCTGGTGGAATTTGGTAATTATGTGTCTTGATAATTTATATCTTTGTGGGAGTGTTCTCTGTATTTCCCTTGGATTTGAATGTTGGCCTGTCTGCCAGGGTTGTGGTGCTTTTCTCCCGGGATATCCCAAAGAGTGTTTCAACCGGTCCATTTCTCCCCTGGCCTCTATAGGCAACTCAACCCATCTTAAGAGAGTCTAGCCCTTTGCATAATCCCAAGGCTCTCTGCAGTTTCAGTCTGTCTTCTTTCTTCTTTTTGTCTCGCCTGGCTTCATCTGACTGATCTCAATCGCTGATACCTTCTCCAGCTGACCAGCCTCTGCTACAATGTAGCTTCAGCATTTGCCTGCCTTTGTGACATTTCTTCGCGCCTGTCCATCCTCACATCCTGTCATGAACTCTCCTTCGCAATGAACACCTGCACCAGTTCTCCCACTTTTTTTTTCAAGATTTTAGTTTCTTTGCACTTCTTAATTCCTTTAGCCTTGAGAAGTTTTGAATGGACTGAAGCCTCTTCTCTCATCTCGTCGTAAAGTCAGCCTCCTCGTCAAGCTTTGATCTACAGCAGTAATGGATGGCGCCCTCTTTGCCGAGATGCTTTTATTTTTGAATTTCCAGCTTCTGCCCTGCTTTTTCCCATCTTGTGGTTTTATTCGCCTCGGCCCTGATGATGGTGACGCACTGATGGGTTTCAGTGCAGTGTCTTCCTGGGTTCGATAGTTTCTCCTCTAACAGCTTGTAACCCTCAGCTGTGCAGTCTCCTGAGATTGCTTGAGTCCACTCCAGACCCTGTTTGCCTGTATCAGCAGGAGGGTGGCTGCAGAAGAGGGAAATGGCTGCCAAATGTACCTGTCTGATTCTGCTTGGAAGCTTCCTCTGGGGTGTACTCCAACCGTGAGGTGTGGGTGTCAGACTGCCCCCAGGATGTCTCCCAGTTAGGCTACTCAGGGGTCAGACCCACTTGAGCAGTGGGAGTCTGTCCCTTCTCGTGATCTCAACCCTGCGGTTGGGAGAGATCCACCTGCTCTTTCAAAGCCGTCAGACAGAGTCGCTTAAGGCCTGCAGAGGTGCCTCTGCTGCATTTGTTGGGTTACTGTGCCCCGTCCGGAGGTGGAGCCTCCATGAGACAGGCAGGTTTCTTGAGGCCGCCGTGAAATTCCCACCCAGCCCCAGCCTCCCAGCTGCTTTGTTTCTACTTCCACTGAAGCCCTCAGCAGCCATGCTCTCCCCCAGCCTCCTGCTGCCTTGTCATGAGCATCGAGACTGCTGTGTTAGCAATGAGGAGGCCCCTGGCGTAACCTCCCACAGTGCATATTATCCTCAGGTGTGCCTGTTTGCTTAAAGCGCAGTATTGGGGTGGGAGTTACCCCATTTTCCAGGTAAGTTGTGTGTCTCAGTTCCCCTGGCTGCAGGGATTCCCTTGCTTCCCAGGTGAAGGCGGTTTTGCCTTCAGCTCTCGGTTGTTGTAGCAGTGGACCAGCAATCGACAATCCGTACCTCTAGTGAGATGCAAACCCGTACCCCCAGTTGAAAATGCAGAAATCACCGTCTTCGCAAGCCACTGGCTGTGGAGCTGGAGATTGAGCTGTTCCTATTCGGCATCTTGCCCAATTAGCTAATTTCTTTGAAAGTGCGCCGTAGCTTCCTATCACTACTGCTATGGGTCTTTAAGTCATAAAGAAAGAGAACACGAGGCTTGATCTGTAATTCAACTACATGCAATGAGGATGACATCTATAATCGACATTACGATTGATCATTTATTGTCTCGAGATAATGGTTCATGAACATTTTGATCTGATGAGAATGACGGAGAGATTGATGAATCGAAACGGATAGGAATATCGGAGGCTGAAATGACGATGCGCGTGGATAGATGATATCCATGACGAGCGACCACACCACCACACACACACACACACACACACACACATATTCGCACGTGTGTATTCCAGTGAAATTCCTTGCACATATACACCCGAAACATTTACCTTTGTGTTTTTTGTTTTCTTGTCTACTGCTGTACCACAATATTAAATAAATGCTAAGCTACTTTAGTGCATGGAGTAGAATCAAATGCAGCTTTTAAACCACTCATTTACAGCCAGTAGCTTTTTGCAAGATAATAGCTGGACCTCACAGTCTGAGTTTTCCAAAAGAAGAAGGGCTGTAGCAACCACCTCCATGGTGTAAAGCAGCATTATAAGGCCTTCTGGATACTCAGTAAGGCACGTTTTGTCATGTCTTTGACCTGATGTGTTGAAAAATAGTGTTTTGATATGTGGAAACCGAAGCAATTTTTTTTTTCCCTTTGGCAATGTTTACCTCTATTTTACAGTTTGCCAAAACTTTTCTCTTTTCAAAAGTTATCATTTTAGACCGCAGAACTGCTAAGGATATCACTTATTGTACTTTCTGAATAATTTTAAAAGACTTCATAACATCTGTCACACCTGTCTTTAATCAAAATAAGCCCCTGAAAGATCTTTTCCATTATGTTTTGTATAGTCTTACGGTTTATTATTTCCTCCCTAAAAGTTGCTTTTATTCACACAATAGGATAGACAAGCACGTAGTAAATGAAAAGTAAATATAAATATAGTTTAGGATAGCAAAACATTGTGAAAAAATGTTAGTGCAGTATAACTGTTTCATGTTTTTAGTTAGGTGAACATAGGTGAAGATTAAATACGGATATACAACTTTTCCCTTGAAAACTTTGATGTAACTCTTTCATGTTTTGAAACATTAAAAATAATTTTTATACAAACAAAAGTGAAGTAAGTTCTCACACATTCTGCAGTTCTGTATGATAATTTTGCTAAAGGTAAATGACAAGATGACATTTATTTATTTAGTGTCATCTCATTATATATATATATATTTAATTTTTCCAACCAAGAGACTTTCCAAGCCTTCTAGCAATAATAAGATTATATAATAAACCATGATCCCAAAAGCATGTTACAGGAAAAACAAAAATCTTGACATTGTAGTTGACTACAAATTTGTTCTGAGCTAATAATATGATAAATTCTAACTGGTTTTAGAAATCAGCATATTAGAATAATTTCTTATAAAATGTCACATATGTGCTACCCAGGCTAGACCACATCTAACTATTATATCTAAGTCATTGTCTTAATTTACAGTATAGGATATCAAATAAACACCACTCTCAGATATCTCTGTAGATATCTCTACAATATCTTTGTTGTTTTTGAGATAAGGTCTTGCTCTGTCATCCAGGCTGGAATGCACGGGACATAATCATAGCTCACTGCAGCCTCCACTTCATGGATGCAAGAGATCCTCCTGCCTTAGCCTCCTGAGTAACTGGGACTCCAGGCATGCATCACCACCTCTGGCTAAATTTTTTTTTTTAGAAATGGGGTCCCACTATGTTGCCCAGGCTTTGAACTCCTGGACTGCAGGGATCCTCCTACCTTCGCCTCCCAAAATGCTGGGATTAAGGGCACAGGCCACTGTGCCCTGCCTCCGACAATATTTTGACAGACATCAAACAGCTGCACTCTTTCTGAACAAGCCTGAATGTAACCTCTTATTTTCTTCTCAACTATGGTAGTTTAGATCACTATACTAATTAATCAGCATTGTTACCATTTGTGACAGACTCAACAGTATCCAGAGTAGAGCAAATCATCATTGAAAGTACTTTTGAAAAATGGAATTGGGAACTGGTAACATTTAGCAAAGAATGACAGAATCCAACAGAACATGGGAGCTCTCTTCAAATATTTAAACGAGTGGTGTATGGAAAAGAAAGTAGACTCATTATTTGTTATGGCTCTTGAAGTCAAAACAAAGAACAAGGCAGAGAATTGCAGGATCTCTGCTTATAATACAAAATGTCAATTAGTGAAATAAGTGCTCTTAAAATGCAATAGTTACTCTCAACCCCTAGAACTATTCAAAAGTGGCTAAAGTATTAATCATTGAGAAGACTTAGGTAACAGTGAAATAGGTGACCAATAAATTAGTACCCAGAGGCTAAATTATGACATTAAAACACCCTCGGATTTTCATAAAAATAATTATTTTACCGCCACCATTTATACCAGATTATGTCTAATTAAATTCAAATATTTTGGCACAGCATAATTACTGAGTTTGATTTGCAGACGTGATTTGTATATTCAAAGACGGCTGTGGACAACATGTCTTGTTGAGAGCTCTTTGGGCAAAAACTAAAGTGGACTTAGATTCAGCGTGCTCTGTAATGTTATCTGCATTAATTTTGAATGTCACAAACAATTAGAAGCATTATTAGAGTTAAAAGTATTTATCATCACATATGTTCTCTTAATAATTTAATAGATGGAGATAATAATTCTAGATTTATTTTTATTTCATTTTGACCTCTAAGGAATTATGGTAATGTTATATCAGAAAGTGCTGAATAAATGCTTGGAAAGTGACAAAATTACACAGGTGCCATCTTGAAAGGGCTAACTTCAGAAAAGTGCACTTGTGATATCCAGGAATTCATACTGATAGTGAATAGAATGATAGAAGACAATGCAAAGCCCTTCCTCACAGATAGCCAAGTGAGAAACACAGAAAGAATGATGGAGTTAGGAAATCTTTGTATTGTAACCACCATATTGGCATCAAGGCCAACTAGATGACAAAACTAGTTTGATGAACAAGATATGATATATACATCGTCTGAAATAGCCCATTGATTTCTTATCAATACCACACATCTTATAAATTGCAAAGGTAAAATTAATAACTTTATACAGGGATATCCAAGAGACACCATTTTAACCAAGTGATGAAGTTTATCATCACCAATAATGAGACAGAGGCATCATGTGTATCTGGATATAATGTATTAGAGAAAACACAGCTTGTTTTGATGGTATTCCTGCTAAAAATAGATAAATTGAATCAGGAATCATTAAACAAACTCATACTGAAGGATGTTCAACAAAATAACTGGCCTGTGTCTTCAGATATATCAGCTTCATGAATAAACAAGAAACTGAGAGAATCTTCCAGATTGAAGGAAAGTAAAGTTACAAGATAATGTGATGTCATTCATGATTGTGAATTGGATACTGGACCAGAAAAAATACAGCTAAAAAGGACAGTATAGCAATAATGAAGAAATTTTTCATATCACTGTGAATTACCTAGTACTGTGCCAATGTTATCAATGATATCAATACTATCAATGAATTAGATAGTATTGTACCAATGTTAAATTTCTTGATTTTGTTAATTGTATCAGGTTCATGCAGTTTTTATCCTTGGGAAATTCATACCAAAATATTTGGTGTTAGGTGAATATGATATCTACAACTTAATTTCAAGTGGTTAAGAAAAGGATATGTATGTGTTTTATATATAGAAGTGTGTGTGTTATGTGTGTATTTGTGTGCATGAAAACACTTAGGGGAGAGAAGACAGATAGATGATAGGTAGATAAGTAGCTACAGAGAGAGAGAGACAGATAGACAGATAGACAGAAAGACAGACAGGTCCCTTAGACAGATAGATGGACAGACAGACAGACGGATGGATGGGCACATGGACGGACATGCAGACAGATAGATAGACAGACAGACCAACAGACAGACAGAAAAACAGACAGACAGAAAGATGGATAGAAAGAAAGACAGATAGATAGACAGACAGATAGATGGACAGACGGACGAAAAGACATACATACAGACAGTCAGATGGATGGACAGACAGAAAAACAGACAGGTAGAAAGACAGACAGACAGAATGAAAGGTAGACAGACAGACAGATAGACAGATAGAAAAGGAGATAGGTAGATAGGTAGGTAGGTAGGTAGATAGATAGATAGACAGACAGACAGATAGATAGATAGATAGATAGATAGCCAGCCAGCAAGCCAGACAGCCAGACAGTCAGACAAACAGACAGATAGACAGACAGACTGGCAGACAGATAGACAGATAGATAAACAATTAGATGGACAGATAGACAGAAAGGTAGTTCGACAGGCTGATAGACAGATCCACAGAGAGATAGACAAATGGACAGCCAGCCAGCAAGCCAGCCAGCCAGACAGACAGAGATACAGACAGATAGACAGACAGATAGATAGATAGACAGATAGACAGATATAGATAGATAGATAGATAGATAGATAGATAGATAGATAGATAGACAGACAGGTAGACAGATAGATAGATAGATAGATACAAATAGAAGGATAGATAGATAGACAGACAGAGCAAAGCAGTTGGGCGTGGTGGTTCACGCCTATAATCCCAGCACTTTGGGAGGCCGAGGCGGGCGGATCACCTGAGGTCAGGAGTTCAAGACCAGTCTGACAACATGGCGAAACCCCGTCTCTACTAGAAAGATAAAAATTAGCCAGGTGTGGTGGCGCATGCCTGTAATCCCAGCTACTTGGGAGGCTGAGGCAGGGAGAACTGCTTGAACCTGGGAGGAGGAGGTTGCAGTGAGCCAAGATTGTGCTACTGCACTCCAGCCTGAGTGAGACTCTGTCAAAAAACAGAACAAAACAAAACAACACAAAACGAAAAACAAGGAAAACCACAATAACATAGATAGGGCAAAGTCACTGTGGCAAATTTTTAACATGCCCTAAATCTGGTTGAATGTTTATAGCAAATTTTATACTGTACTTTGATATTTTCTGTGTGCTTGAAAATATATAAAATAAAAATTTATAAAAATAAAAAGAGAACTAGAGAAGAAAGTTGGAATAATCAAAACTAAATCTAAACAATGATGCATCTGTGGGTAATCAGTTGTTTTTTAGCTCATTGTGATGAAATTTTTGGCTGAATTGACTTCAACAGTGGATCTCACTTTCTGATAGATTTGTGCTGTCCTGTTAGACTATCTGATACACAGATCTCAGGTTGTGGGAGACAGAAATGAAGTACAGAAACTTATGGTAAATATTTAACAAGAATACAGCCCAGTACCTTGCAGCATGAACTGCAGGGAAACTTACCTTAAGCAGAACCATACCTAACAATATTTAGGTTTCTTAAGCTGTTTGGGATTACACCACTTGTGCCTGCATAATGTCTAGGATGCCTTCTTAACAGCAAGTGCGAATTTTTTGCAAAGCCCAATACCAAAATGTAAAAGCTGGAAACTATTGTGCTTTTCTCGATACAAGCTTTAATAATATACATTTGACAATGAGCTTATTTATATATGGTGAACTGTACTATAATGTGATGCAAGCCCCATTCTGTGGTTATTCCAAATTTTCCATAAAATGTTCACAGAAGCAGCATTATCAAATAAATGAAATGTGAAAAAAAAATAATACATTCAATCTTGGCTTTCAGTAACAGAATTCAAGTTTAATTGCATGGACATGAGTTGCTCATGTTATTCATCAAGTTCAATGTCATTATTGATTTTTCAGAAATAGTATCAGAATGACTTTTGTTTTGAGGAATTTAGGCCAGAAATCCTAGGTGCCAATAATTTTTCTCTATGTGGGAAAAATGCATCCTTTAGTCCCCCTGTCTGAAGGGAAACCACAGAGGCAGTGGAACCATTAAAAGCAGGAAATAGGTTTGAGTAGTATAAATGGCCAATGAGTTGCTTTCTTTTTATAAAATTTTATTTATTTATTTATTTATTTATTTATTTGAGACGGAGTCTCCCTCTGTCGCCCAGGCTGGAGTGCAGTGGTGCGATCTCGGCTCACTGCAAGCTCCGCTTCCTGGGTTCACGCCATTCTCCTGCCTCAGCCTCCCGAGTAGCTGGGACTACAGGCCCCCGCCACCACACCTGGCTAATATTTGTTTGTATTTTTAGTAGAGATGGGGGTTTCACCATCTTAGCCAGGATGGTCTTGAACTCCTGACCTTGTGATCTGCCTTTCTCGGCCTCCCAAAGTGTTGGGATTACAGGCATGAGTCACGGCGCCTGGCCAATTTTCCTATTTGTATTTTCAGATGAGGTTTGAGAACATTATATGCAGTTTTATCTACTCAATGAAAAGATGTCAAAATATTTAGCAGTCAATGAATATAATACCTGTAACATAGTCTCAAATGTTTTCTTCTCCTTCTGTCCTAAAAGAAGTGTAGGGTCTTATCTACACTAACCCCTGAATCATACACTCAGGGACTTAGACAGTAAATGCCCAGAAAGGGGTTAGCCAAGATAATTAAAACTGAAGCATGATATTATTGCTTTACTCTTCTTAGAGAGTTTTGAAATCCCACTATGGTAGGGCCTCTTCAAGGCTGAAAAGAACATCATGAAAGAGCTTTGCTGGTGGCAGCTCTCACATGCATCACCATCCCCAGAAATGGCTAGGCAGATAACTCTTTCATATGTTTCAACATTTTACTTTCAGTAGCTAAAGCAGAGGAGATGCTTCTTCCCTCAACTAGCAAGCTCCTGATGGCCTCTTGAACCCAAATGATATCACATTAGAATGAAAACCTTGTTCTTAGAAAATGAACTCAGTACAGTGTGTGGCCCTCACAGAGATGACACAAATGGCTTCTTCAATGGGAAGCTAATTGCCATCATCCCCTGCTCCATCCATTATTTGTTACTGACAGCTGCCCATGTGTCAATCTTGTGTCAAGTACAGTGGAAGCCAGCTTCAACACAAATCTGCTTTTCATGCGGCAGCTGATCCCAGGTCACTGCCCCATACTCCTGCTCCGTTGTGTGGAGGAGGGCCAAATTTTAAAAGTAATACATCATGGAACAGTTTTTTTTTTTAAAGTTATGAACCTTAATTGCCCATGAAGGCCTTACCTCATGCATGCTGTCCACTCTCCAGCTATATTCATTATACCCCCAAATCGAAGCCATTTAAAATGAACATGAGAAGTACCTTGAACGTAGATGATACATCCTCACTTGATCTTGATTCTATACTACTTACATTTCCCATGAGATTAATTAGTGACACAGATAGCTTACTTTATATGATATTCACTGGAAACCTCATATACTATCCATGACGTTATTTGCATCTTGCCTGTTTCTAAATTACTATGAATTTTTTTCACCTATAATATGAATAACGCTAAGATGGAGAAATGGAGTTGTACATATTTAAGTCATCATGTAACTGTATATATTTTGGTAAAATAGAATAGCCGAGAATGTTTTATTCTTCAGATAAAAACCCCCGAGGAGATGAGGAGACTTACATCATTGAATAACACCACAGTGTGGCTCCATTAGAAAAGCAGTATACATTTCCTGACGTAGAAATGACCACATTAAAACGTTCCAAGTGGAATTATTATTTTCCTAAGCCTGCAAGTTTATTTGTTGTCCCTGTTTCCTTGTGTGCGCTAGTTAGAAGCATCCGTAGGCGACAGTGGAGAATGGAGATTGCTAAGCGATTTTCCACATTTCCTCAAACGCAAAGGTGAGCACTTTAAAATTCAAGACCCAGCACCCTTCAGTGCCTATATACACTGCAGAGATGGATGACTTGGTATTGTCTTACATAAGTAACTAGAGTCATAAGATTTGTATTTCTGTCTCTGGATTCATGAGCCATAAATCTTGAGCATGTTAAAACTGCTAGTGCAGGGAATTCATGAGAGGCAGTGTCCTCCTGGTCAGCTTTCTCCATCAGGCGTGCATATGCAATAGCTCACAGAGGTATTCCAGGAGTGCCACGAGTCACACGATACCATTTTCCTACCATGATAGCTCAGCGCAGCCCCAGCAGGCTCCTGTCCCCAGCTTCATGTTAAACACTCTGCAAACACTTCAGTGTGAATCCAAGCATGTGTGTGATTGAATTATCCATTTTAGCAAAATATCTGTTTTCAATCACTCAGAACTTTGGTGAAAAACAAAACCAAACCATATGCTCTCATGGAAAAAATACATTATGGTTGTCAATGTTTATGCTATTAATATGAATTATATCAGTTTGCCTGGCTTGGAATTATAAGAACATCTAGAAAATGCTTTAGTTTTTTAAAATGGAAATTTTCCTTCAGTAGCAATTCAAAATGACAAGAAAAAAAAAGATTCATTCTAGACTTGGGAGGTAATATCTAGATAAAAAATACCTCTTAATGAAAGATAATAGTAAACAAAAACAAAACAAACAGAAAACAAATTTTGATTTATTATATCAACACTTCCAAATTGTTTCAAGAGTCTCACTCATGACTTCTATAAAACCTTGGTGATATTTTACCTCAAACAAATCTCTTCTCTTTTGGACTTCAAATAAATTTACAGAACCATACATATATATTAGGATATATATGTATATCCTACAAAGTTGGATTCTGGCCAGGCACGGTGACTCATGCCTGTAATTCCAGCACTTTGGGAAGCAGAGGCGGGTAGGTCACTTGAGTTCAGGAGTTCGTGACCAGCCTGGGCAATATGGTGAAACCCCGTCTGTAGTAAAAATACAAAGATTAGCCAGTGTGATGGTGTGTACCTGTAGTCTGTAGTTCCAGCTACTCAGGGGGCTGAGGTGGGAGGATGGCTTGAGACCAGGAGGTCGAGGTTGCAGTGAGCCTTGACTGTGTCACTGCACTCCAGTCTGGGCGAAAGAGTAAGACCCTGTCTCAAAAAATAAATTAATTAAATAAACAAAGTCAGATTGTTGATTCAACCTCTAAAGCTGCAACTGTACATGTAAAGAAAAAAACAAAACCTGTCAGTTGCTAAATTATTTTTGGAATGACCACTGTCCAAAACCGTCTTGTTCAGATTTGCACTCTTATTTCTAATCCCATGAATGTGCCCTATCATACAATTTTTTTGAAATAATATCTGATGCATTTTTTTTCTTCTTTATTTTCTGCAAATCCTCACCATTAAAATCAGCATTTGGGTGGAAGAGTATTGCCCCAGAAATGGACAGACTCAACAGAACCTAGCAAGATCAGAGTCAAATCTGTGGCTTTGAGTAGCAAAGTAGGACTTCTTTTTCAGCTCGTAGCGGAAATATTGGTCTTGCAAGCAAGGCTTTTTTAAAATAAGAAATTAGTACTTGAGAAAGTGTTCTTTTTATTCCAAATTCTGTATTTAAATATCAAGAGGCAAAGCCCGGAGAGCTCAAAACATTAAGGTTATGTCTTTAACTCTCAAATGAGAGAAATGTGCAATGAGATAAACACCTCCCAAGCAAAGGAGATGGGAGTTGCAACAGAAAGGAGCAGCGGGGAAGGGATGTCACTGCACCGTCTGTGCTGGTGGGCTATGAAAGTGCGTTCTTTCCCAGGAGGCAGATGGAGCAATAAAATACAATTTAGGCTTTTTTTTTTTTTTTTTCTCATCTGAAACTCTTAGAATAGGCAGTCTCGTTCTTCAGAAGGAAACATAGATGTGTATGGCTACGGGAGAGTAAAAACTGGCAATCAGAGAAAGGGACTGGAGTTGGGCAGAGTGGCTCATGCCTGTAATTCCAACACTTTGGGAGGCTGAGGCGGGAGGATTACTTGGGGCCAGGAGTTGGACACCAGCCTGTGGCAATGTAGCCAGATATCATGTCTAAAAAAATAAAAAAACAATTAATTGGATATGGTGTCATGCTCCTGTAGTCCCAGATACTCCAGAGGCTGAGACGGGAGGATCGCTTGAGCCCAGGAGGTCCAGACTGCAGTGACCTATGATTGCACTACTACACTCCAGCCTGGGCTACAAAGCAAGACTCCAACTCCAGAAAAAAATACAATTAAAAAAAGGAAAAGAAAAAGGGATGCAGATAGTGTCCTGATTCCCCTGGGGCCCCAGAAAAGTACTGGGGAGCTTTAGGAGGGTCTCAACCCTGGGTTCTGTGCCCAAGACGCCCCTGGCAACTTAGCTGCAATGAACAACAGATAACCTCATGAAAAATTGGACTTCCCCTAGGGAAAGGAAAGGAGAAGGCAAAAATGCAGACATATCTTCCTCCAAGATGTGATAGCAATAGCTTTCTTTCTATTGGCAAAATAAAGGGTACAGTCAAATGACAACTTGAGAGCTAAGCTATAGTCAGAGACAGATTTCATTTTTAACTTGCTATAAGTGATAGAAAAAATAAATGCATTAACCTCTCAAAAGTGGGTTTCCACACAGCAAAATAGGAGTGAAATAATGCCTAAATTTTATACAGCAAAGAGCACATAGCAAGCCTTCAATAAGTTGTAGATAATATTAGTATTGCTGAAATTGTAAATGTTAGGAAAAATAAAACTCTGACGCAGCTTATTCACTTTAATGGTAAGTGTTACAATTTAATTCGATGAGATGAGAATCACGTGTGTCCAGCATCTTTCCTGATTAGCCTACAACCATTATTACACTAAAACAAAACAAAACAAAACAAACACCACATGGTTCTAATTTATTCTCAGGAGTAGTGTTAATTCGAGACTCATCATTTTGTAATGGCAGTCATAGAGACCACAACAATGCATGATAAACCACTCCAAGTTGCCCAAGATTTCTCAAATTAGGAAATCTCTTTAAAGAAATCTGTGCAAGGGAATAAGTGAAAGCCAGTTTGATTTTGTGGATCTCTTGACAGGCATGATAACTAATTGCTTTGTAAATTGAAAGGGCGTAGGGAAATCCCCAGGACTGAATATTGTAGTTAAGCGATCAGGACCACTTTCAGTGATTATTTAAACAAAATGGGTCAGATGTAGTGGACTGATTTATCTGCTCCAGGCATGGTTCATGGACCAGCATCACGTGGGAGCTTGTGAGAAACACAGTATCTCAGGCCACCCGATCCCTGCTGAAGCAGCATCTGCATTTTATCAGGATCCTCAGGTGTTTACGGGCACTGGAAAGTTTCAGAAGTGCTGGCCTAGGCTGATTTCCATGCTAAAATTCTAGTATTTGCATAACACAAAGCAGGAGACAAGGTTATTTTTATGTAATAGATAATTAATAGATAATTTTGAATGGTTAATTAAGCTTATTTTAATGTAATATATCATGAATAAATAATTTTCATAATAACATACAGTTGCATAGAGGAAAAATTTTATAAATAGAGAAATGAGCCAATAAAATCTTGGGAAGAATTGTGTAACTGTCACATCAAAGTGAAATTTCTGTGCTATAAATATTTGGTTTTGTTTGAAATTATGACATTGCTTTCAGAAATTGGTAAAATTAAGGCCACTGTTCTGAGAATAAAATATCTATAATATTTCTGATGCACTGTCTTTCTGCCTATTTATATGTTCGCCACGTCCCTTTTCCACCAAGCCTAGACACTTTTGAGTTATGACCCTTTCTGGAAGACCACAGGTACAACTTTCAGTTTAAGATAATGAAGATGGTTTGCAAATAAATGATTCCAGCGTGCAAGATATAAATTATTTTTAACTTATCTAATGATAACTACTTATTCTGTTATAATCAAGGTAATCTACCTACAGGTAATGATTTTTCTAATACATCATCTGCTAAGATGCTTAGAAAATGATTCTCAGAGAGCATATCAGTGATTGTATTGTATTAGAATTATTGTATGTTTCCATCTGGTTCCCTCGCCAGAAAGGGAACTTGTCTTCCTTATCTTTATTTGTTTATAGCATTACTCATTGCCTGGCTTATAGTGGAAGCTCAATTAGTGTTATCAAATCAATAATGAATGATTGCAGTAAATTGTATATACTTTTGTTTCTTTGTGACATTTTTGGTAACACCCTGTAATGGTTAGAAGGTCACTTCATATCAGGTGTTTAAAAAGATGAAGTTTCCCAAGTAAATTCACTTGTGATGCTATGCTTTCATTTTTATTATTTTTATGTGTGGTTTGATGAATTTAGTTACATAAGATAATGGGCATTGCAAGAATTAGAATTTCAGGAATTCTAATATCTAAGATACCTACTGGCAAAAAGGTTTGCAAAAGCTATCAACTGAAACCAGGCCATTTACAACTAATTACAAACCAGCAATATCCTTCTGACATACTCTTCAAATTCATTGCACTCAATTTGGAACAAACCATGTTCTATTCTGTATTCGTGGTAACATGTTGTTGGGTAATTAGACATTGTAAGTAGTATTTTGGGTAGTAATAGGCATTTTTCAAGCTCACTTTCTTTTTCTGAAAGGAGTACACAGTTTCTGTATATCTAAGGACCTTGTCATTGCTTCATAATCAACCAGACTTTACTTTTTAATAGCTTTTGGTTTATTTTTCCATCTCATATTTTTTGTTTTAGTTTTTTATGTTTTTATCTTTCACCCTTGATCATTTGGGAGCTCTTGACAATGACAACAGAAGAAAAACCAAAGCAAGTAATTTCAGTTTAATCTGTAATTCATTTGTGAGCATTTCAATACATTTCACATATTACCTGAAATATCAGTGTTCTCTGTAAAAGAAAAGCTAAGAGGCAGAACCATTTTACTTTAAAAAAAAATGATCCAAGCTGGTAGAATAAATGCACATTTTCCTCTCTAGGAACAACTCAAAAAAGTCAACGCTCCCCAACTCTTTCTTGCCCAATGGGGACAGAAGGGAGACTTAGAGGTGTGCCTCTATTGTCCCTACTGAGCAATGTTCCCAGATGTTAAAATTGTCATGAAAATGTGAAACTCTTTGGTACAAATTTTGGCAACAACAATAAAATAAATATTCAATGTAACACAATTTTTAAGAGTGTGTATACAGAATGCTAAAAATATAAATTGGCTGATTGTAGTCAAATTAGTTGTTTACTCAGTTAAATAAAGAAATAATAATAATAAAATCAGTCACTCCTGATAGGTATTTAAAAATAGAAAGAAAAGAAAACTGTTTCCAATTTAGGGTTCTTAGTAATGTCACATTGGTGCCTCTTCCCTATAGAAAAAGGTGTAGTGTTTTTATTCTTCTTCCATTCCTGGGCACTATCAAGTCCCTGCCCAACTTTTGGCCTCAGACGAAAAACATTCTTTGGTCTGGTCTTTCCTAGCTATAAGCATGGACTGAACAGCATCTCTCCTGAAGCACAATTGATCTTCAGATGAGAATAGTAAAAGAAAGAGGAGGTATTGTGAAGAAAACTGGTTTGGTGTTATCTGTCAACATTTCTTTTAGTTCTGACTATATACTCGTGTGCAGAGGTGCATAAGAAAGGGATTCATGGCTGGGCACGGTGGCTCACGCCTGTAATCCCAGTACTTTGGGAGGCCGAGGCGGGAGGATCACGAGGTCAGGAGATCGAGACCATCCTGACCAACATGGTGAAACCTCGTCTCTACTAAAAATACAAAAAGTTAGCCAGGCGTGGTGGCACGTGCCTATAGTTCCAGCTACTTGGCAGGCTGAGGCAGGAGAATCACTTGAACCCGAGAGATAGAGCTTGCAGTGAGCCGAGATCACACCACTGCACTCCAGCTTAGGCAATACAGCAAGACTCCGTCTGAAAAAAAAAAAAAAAAAAAAAAAAAAAAAGGGACTCGCTGCCTGCAATTATTTAGGCTATGATTAATTGCTTATAGTCAAGAGTCAGGAAACTTGTTAGTTCCGTACATTCAACTATCAAGTAAATAAATTAGGAAGTTAAAATTTTGACTAGAAGAAACACCCTCTATTCATTCCTTCCATAGTTGTGGTTTCCAGGAGCATTCACACAATGGCATGTCAATGCCAATAAGTGTAGCATAAACTTAAAGAAGCAGTGATATTTTGGGGACACCTACATTTTGGAAACCCTTTGGTTACTGTGAGGAATTAGTCAATTAAACTGTTAAACATTTTCTTTCCTCAAAATTGGATGAGTTTACTGTGACATATATCATCTATCACCCCAATAAATATACCCAGGTGAATAAAGGAGATATATCTTGGTGAGGCAAACTTGTGTAGGAATTAGCAGACCTAGATTCCACTTGAGCAGAGTCTATAAATCAATTTTAGTCAATCTGTTAACTGCTTTGTAGCCTTTTCTCTTTTTGTGAATTAAGACACACATACTTCTACATCCACAGAACCGTGCTAGCCAGAAGGTAATGGAATGGCACCCACAAAGTGTGAACAAGGGGGAAAAACAACTGTTAGTTTACAGTTCTACAGACAGTGAAGATATCATTTTTAAACGAGGGGGAAATGAAGGCTTTTTAAGATGCACAAAAGCTGAGGGCATTTTTCTCCATCAGACCTGCACTTCAAGAAATGCTAAACAAAGTTCTTCAGGTAGGATGGGAATGGTACCAGATGGAACACTGAAACCATACAAACAGTGACAGACACAGTGTGAAATATGTGAGAGGGTATAAAAGACCTATTTGCTCACTTTAAAGTTTCTTGAAAAGATAATTAACAATTTAAAGCAAAATTTAATAATTACAAGTTTACCATATACATCAAAGTGAAATGTGTTTTAAAAATAGCACAATGGTCAGGGAGGGTAGGGATATGGCTGTGAGTATCTTACACCACACATGAGGTGGTATATTATTATTTGAAGATGTTAAAGATGTATTATAAACACTGTAATTTTTTTTTTTTTTTTTGAGACGGAGTTTTGCTCTTGTTGCCAGGCTGGAATGCAGTGACGCAATGTCAGCTCACCGCAACCTCTGCCTCCCGGGTTCAAGCAATTCTCCTGCCTCAACCTCCTGAGTAGCTAGGATTACAGGCATGCACCACCATGCCCGGCTAATTTTGTATTTTTTGTAGAGATGGGGATTCTCCACGTTGGTCAGGCTGGTCTCAAACTCCTGATCTCAGGTGATCTGCAAGTCTCAGCCTCCCAAAGTGCTGGGATTACAGGCGTGAGCCTCTGCACCTGTCCATAAACACTGTAAATTTTTAATTAAAAGAAGGTATATAAAATAATTCTACGGTGGAGATAAATGGGATTCCACAAAATTAATATTTATTTTGCACATATACACACAAACTTTTACCTTTACTTCTCTGATATTACTATTTTCGTTCTAGTATTAGGTTGGTGCAAAAGTCATTGCGGTTTTGGCCATAATTTTCAATGGCAAAGACTGCAATTACTTTTGTTCCACCCTAATACAAATTGTGATGATGAATTTAATAGGTGACTTTGACTGGGCTAAGGGATGCCCAGATAGTTGGAAAAACATTTATTTCTGGGTGTCTCTGTAATGGTATTTCCAGAGGGATTAGCATTTGGATTAGAGGGGTTTTTTTGGGAATGGGGGTGAGGGGTCCTAATTTGCATAAGTCCACAGCAACCACCAAATATGTGAATGCTGCTTGCTTTCCACAGTGACTGCCTGAGGTACCTTCCACATAGGAAACCAAGGGTATGTTGCTCCCAGGCCATGGGGTGGATTCAGAGATAATACCATCAACACTGATGCCTCAACACAATGCCTGAACATTCCTAGACAGAGATTTAAGTGGCGTAGTAGACAAGGGATCAAGAAGGACGCCAGAATTAAGGGATGAAATTTGGAAAAACCAAGAGAATTGCAGAAAACCAGATCCAGGGCTCTAATAATCTATATGAGAGCCTCTGTAGACTTTTCTCTAGGATGGGTCAATGACTTACCATTTAAGAGCACAGAGATGGTGGGGCGCGGTGGCTCACGCCTATAATTCCAGCACTTTGGGAGGCTGAGGCAGGCAGATCATGAGGTCAGGAGTTTGAGATCAGCCTTACCAACAAGGTGAAACTTTTAGCTGGGTGTGGTGGCACATGCCTGTAATCCCAGCTACTAAGGAGGCTGAGGCAGGACAATTGCTTGAACCCAGGAGGCAGAGGTTGCTATGAGCTGAGGTTGTGCCACGGCACTCCAGCCTGGGCAACAGACTGAGACTCTGTCTCAAAAAAAAAAAAAAAAAAGCACAGAGAGTGGACCCTCTGTTACTTTTGATGTCCAGCCTGCAATATTAATGCTCCAGAATAATAAAAGCTTTGAAAGGGATATCCTGATAAAAACCAGGAACCAAGTTATTTCAAAAGTAAGTTAATGGATCAAAAATCATAAATGAAATATTGATCCTGAAAATGTGACCAAATTTGGTGCCTCATGAAATGGAAATTCTGAGGTGAAAAAAAGTGTAGTCCTTGCTCTTAATGCATTTAAAAAACAAACTAGTAGAAGATATACAAATTATTACTATACATGAGGAGCACAGTAACTATCTAGTGACATGTATAAGCTTCATTTGTTATTGTCCATTCCAATTTTTATTTACTTATTTATTTATTTATTTTTATTTATTTTTATTTTTATTTTTATTTTTTTTGAGACGGAGTCTGTTGCCCAGGCTAGAGTGAGGTGGTGCAATCTTGGCTCACGGCAAGCTCCGCCTCCCAGGTTCAAGTGATTCTCCTGCTAAAGGCACGAGCTGCCACATCCAGTTAATTTTTGTATTTCTAGTAGAGACAGGGTTTCACCATGTTGGCCAGGCTGGTCTCAAACTCCTGACCTCAAGTGATCCACCCTCCTCGGCCTCCCAAAGTGCTGGGATTACAGGCATGAGCCACCGTGCCTGGCCTGTCCATTCTAATTTAAATGATTAAAAAATGAGATCTCTATTGTACAGAGTGTGAGTCCAGAAATTTTCTTGGAGAAAGTGGGTCTTCAGTTGGGCTTCAGATGATGGAGTTTAGTAGAAAATGACTAGAGGGAAGAACATCATGCTGGCAATTGTGTGGCAAGGATGTAGAGCTAGGTATGCACAGGACATATTTCTAAGACAGAGAGAGAGAAGGAAGGCTGGCCTTTTGGGGTAGAGAAACCTATTTGAATAATTTTACTACTTTAACCACAGATTTTAAAAACTGGATCTCTTCCCCTCATGCTTTCATTTGTTTTTACATTTGCATTGAAATATCATACACCTCACCTCATTTTCACCTTGGATTTCAAATGAATATAGTCATAAATGAAATATTTTAGTAAGTGAGGAAATCTTCACACAAAAAAAATTCACTGCTAATCGTAAATTTCAGCAATAAAAATTAGTTTATACACACCTACCCTAAATAAGCCCTAGATGCTGGAACATAAGGTATGGTCCTCACCCTTAAATAGGCTATTATCCCTCTAGAAGTGTAAAAATCCACATGTATGTATGATTATATCAGGATCCAGTGTCTGGTGATAGTGGTAAGATAGTTCAGAGAAGGAGACACCACTTCATGCTGTGGGGATTATCACAGGTAGTAATGGAATGGATGAATTTCGAAAGTTGGGTAGAGTTGCTGCAGATGGCTGTGGTGGGTAGGGGATATCAGTGAAATGAGTCAGAAGGAAATGAAGGTGAGAAGGTAAGAACACACGCTTGTCTTTCTTTTCATAACCTGTTTGCTATTAAGCCTTTTTCAGAGTGTTGGTAAGGCCAATAGTTACAAAGATCATGACACAAACTAGTGAAGGTGACTCAAGGTGAAAGGCTTAACTTTCCTGATATGCATTAGGGAGCACCAGAAGATAGGGTAGCCTCTAAACCAAAGCAAGATTGGAGTCAAACGGGGTCAGGAGAAGAGAAAACTCCGTGACCCTGTGGCCTGGCCCAGGTAGCAGTGTGGTAAAACTTGCCATTGGAATGATTGGTGATTGTTACTGTTTTTCACGCCCTTCAATTGGAATCACTGAGGGGATCTTGTTCTGAAAACTGTCAGAAGCTGTTGTGGGAAGTCTGGGATCCCAAACGGAGGGACTGGCTGAAGCTGTGGCAGAAGAATATAAATTGTGAAGATTTCGTGCACATTTATTAGTTTCCCAAATTAATACTTTTATAATTTATTACATCTGTCTTTCCTGCAGTCTCTGAACATAAATAGTGAAGATTTCATGGATACTTATCATTTCCCCAATCAACACCCTTGTGATTTCCTATGCCTGTCTTTACTTTAATCTCTTAATCCCATCATCTTCATAAACTGAGGAGGATGTATGTCGCCTCAGGACTCTGTGATGATTGCATTAACTGCACAAATTTTTTGTAGAGCATGTGTGCTTGAACAATATGAAATCTGGGCACATTGAAAAAAGAACAGGATAACAACAATGTTCAGGGAACAAGGGAGGTAACCTTAAACTCAGACTGCGGGTGAGCCGGGCGGAACAGAGCCATATTTCTCTTCTTTCAAAAACAAATCAGAGAACTATTGCTGAATTCTTTTTCTGAGCAAGGAACATCCCTGAGAAAGACAATGGTCCCTGAGGGTAGGCCTCTGAAATGGCTGCTTTGGGGTGGCTGTCTTTTACAATTGAAGACAAAGGGATGAAATAAGCCCCAGTCTCCTGTAGTGCTCCCAGGCTTATTAGGATGAGGAAATTCCCACCTAATAAATTTTGGTCAGACCGGTTGTCTGTTCTCAAACCTTGTCGCCTGATAAGATGTTATCAATGACAATACGTGCCCAAAACTTCATTAGCAATTTTAATTTCGCCCCGTCCTGTGATCCTGTGATCTTGCCCTGCCTCCATTCGCTTTGTGATTTTTTTACCTTGTGAAGCATGTGATCTCTGTGACCCACACACTATTCATACACTCCCTCCCCTTCTGAAAATCGCTAATAAAAACTTGCTGGTTTTATGGCTCAGGAGCATCACAGAACCTGCCGACATGTGATGTCTCCCCCAGACACCCAGCTTTAAAATTTATCTCTTTTGTATTCTTCCCCTTTATTTCTCAGACCAGTCAACACTTAGGGAAATAGAAAAGAACCCACGTAGAATATCAGGGGTGGGGTTTCCCCCAGTAAGAAACATTCTTCTGAGAATAGTTTTTGTGAAGCTTGCAAGTTCAGAAGAGGGCAAGGTAGTAGAAACAAAGAAAAAGGGAAAAAGAGAAAGGAAAATATTCAAGGGTTAAAATGAAAGAAACTGGATTTACTTTTAATCCATTTACATGATCTTGGGATGTTTCCACAGACTTGCTTCATGCTTTTAGCTATTTTCTACCAGTTACACTGGGAGACATGACTGTGCTCAAGTACAGGGAAGACTATTTTCTGATCATTTCTCATTAAAGTAGAAAAGTGCTTTTATTTTGCAAAGAAACTTAAGGTTTGTCAGGTTTTTCTGATTTTGTGATTGAAGCTGACCCTTCTTTTTAAAAAATGTCTTTTGGTCTCATCTGCAATTACTCTAAAGGTCTTTAGAGACACATAGAAGTGCAGGTTACAGATTTTATTCCCACATCTTTGCTCTTTGATGTGGCTCTAAATGGATAATTGGAATGAGAGAGAACTCCTCTAGGAAGAAAAAGAAAATAGAGGTCTTAGTAGACACAGAGATTCTTTTTGTTCCATTTACCAAATTGGAAGTGGGGGGGTTGCTGCTAGAGGTCTTGCTCTGGCTCAGACACAAAAATTCTTCTCTTACTAATAAGCACTGCTCGATATCAACTTCACTGCATCCTATTACTCACTGTAGGCATGTAGCATGATAATTATGCCCTACACCCCTCTCTCTGCTTCTGGCCCCAAACGTCTTGACTTACATGGGATACAAGACATAAATTAATCCTCATTCTTAATACAGTCTTCTGTACTTCATTTACATAGCCAGAATATTGTCTCAACCCTGCCCCATGTCATACTATAGGACTTGATGTAAATCATAGCATTAGATTTAGAAAGCAAACATTTCCTCTGAAGTATTTAAGGTCTTAAGCTGAGCCCTGGAGTCAGCAAATAAGTAGCGCTACAAAAATGCCTACAAACAGAGAGAAAAAAAAACACCACAAATAGAACTGTGTCAAGGACAATGCTAGTTTAGGGAAAGCAGGTGATGACCAAAAAAACCCAGGAGAGTTTGACTGGCATCTCTTAATGGGTAGATATCACCTCCACGTTGCAGATAAACTAATACTTTTGAGTATGTGCTTTGAGTTAGGGCCTTTCCAAGCCTCATTTACTTTTCTGAGTTAACTAATAAGGCGGAAACAATTACTCCCATGTGATGTACGGGAGGCAGTATAGCATAATGTCATGAGCTGGCATTTTGTAAGTCTCAGGAATAGCTGTCATCTATGTGTGATGTTGGGCATTTAGTAAAAGAGAATCAGCAACTGCACCTGCCCTCTCAGGAGCCTATGAAGATTAAATGTGATCCCACATGTAAAGCATTGAACCTCTAGCTCCTTTCAAATGCTCAAAAGATGCTAATTCTTATCATACAAAAATCAGTCATGAGGCTTAAAGAAGTATATAATATTTGGTTCAATTTCGAGTAACTAACAAGTTCCATGACTCTCAACTATAAGCAACTAATCATTGACTAAATAATTCTGAGCAAAAATCCCTGTCTTATGCACCTCTGCACACCAGTACAGAGGAATTAAAAGAAGAATTGTTGGCAGATTACACCAAACCAGTTTTCTCCACAACGCCTCCTCTTTCTTTTTTTTACTATTTTTATCTGAAGATCAATTGTTCTTCCTGAGAGATGCTGTTCAGTCCATGCCCATGGCTAGGAAAGACCAGACCAAAGAATGCTTTTCATCTGAGGCCAAAAGTTGGGCAGGCAACTAGAATCTGCTCTTGCTAAAGACCCAAATAAGCATGCCTGTGATCTTAGGTCCAGCAACCACAGAGAAAAGATAGTTCATCAACAGCATCACAGATCTTTACAGCTGGTTCATCCATGCCTGTTACTGTAAATGTAGCAGGATTATAAAATTCAATTTGTAATTCCTGCTGCTCTAGACAAAGCCTTTGTATCCATCCTCAAGGCATGGTGACTTGATAGTGCCCAGGAATGGAAAAAGAATAAAAACACTATACCTTATTCTATCGGGAAGAGACACCAACCTGAGATGTTACTAAGAGCTCTAAATAGGAAACAATTTATTTTTTTACATTTCTATTTTATTTTAGATTCAGGGAGTACATGTACAGGTTTGTTATAAGGATATTTTGCTTTTTTTTTTCTTATTGTTAAGTTTCTTTATTATTATTATTATTATTATCATTATACTTTAAGTTCTAGGGTACATGTGCATAACGTGCAGGTTTGTTACATATGTATACTTGTACCATGTTGGTGTGCTGCACCCATCAACTCGTCAGCACCCATCAACTCGTCATTTACATCAGGTATAACTCCCAATGCAATCCCTCCCCCCTCTCCCCTCTCCATGATAGGCCCTGGTGTGTGATGTTCCCCTTCCCGAGTCCAAGTGATCTCATTGTTCAGTTCCCACCTATGAGTGAGAACATGCAGTGTTTGGTTTTCTGTTCTTGCGATAGTTTGCTGAGAATGATGTTTTCCAGCTGCATCCATGTCCCTACAAAGGACACAAACTCATCCTTTTTTATGGCTGCATAGTATTCCATGGTGTATACGTATATTTACATTTTGACATGTTTTTGCAATGGCTGGTACCTGTTGTTCCTTTCCATGTTTAGTGCTTCCTTCAGGGTCTCTTGTAAGGCAGGCCTGGTGGTGACAAAATTTCTAAGCATTTGCTTATCTGTAAAGGATTTTATTTCTCCTTCACTTATGAAACTTAGTTTGGCTAGATATGAAATTCTGGGTTGAAAATTCTTTTCTTTAAAAATGTTGATTATTGGCCCCCACTCTCTTCTGGCTTGGAGAGTTTCTGCCGAGAGATCTGCTGTTAGTCTGATGGGCTTCCCTTTGTGGGTAACCCGATCTTTCTCTCTGGCTGCCCTTAAGATTTTTTCCTTCATTTCAACTTTGGTGAATCTGACAATTATGTGTCTTGGAGTTACTCTTCTCGAGGAGTATCTTTGTGGCGTTCTCTGTATTTCCTGAATTTGAATGTTGGCCTGCCCTACTAGGTTGGGGAAGTTCTCCTGGATGATACCCTGAAGAGTGTTTTCCAACTTGGTTCCATTTTCCGCCTCACTTTCAGGCACCCCAATCAGATGTAGATTTGGTCTTTTTACATAATCCCATACTTCTTGCAGGCTTTGTTCATTTCTTTTTCTTCTTTTTTCTTTTGGTTTCTCTTCTCGCTTCATTTCATTCATTTGATCCTCAATCGCTGATACTCTTTCTTCCAGTTGATCGAGTCGGTTACTGAAACTTGTGCATTTGTCACGTATTTCTCGTGTCATGGTTTTCATCTCTGTCAGTTCGTTTATGGCCTTCTCTGCATTAATTATTCTAGTTATCAATTCTTCTACTCTTTTTTCAAGATTTTTAGTTTCTTTGCACTTGGTACGTAATTATTCCTTTAGCTCTGAGAAGTTTGATGGACTGAAGCCTTCTTCTCTCATCTTGTCAAAGTCATTCTCCGTCCAGCTTTGATCCGTTGCTGGCGATGAGCTGCGTTCCTTTGCAGGGGGAGATGCGCTCTTATTTTTTGAATTTCCAGCTTTTCTGCCCTGCTTTTTCCCCATCTTTGTGGTTTTATCTGCCTCTGGTCTTTGATGATGGTGATGTACTGATGGGGTTTTGGTGTGGGTGTCCTTCCTGTTTGTTAGTTTTCCTTCTAACAGTCAGGACCCTCAGCTGTAGGTCTGTTGGAGATTGCTTGAGGTCCCCTCCAGACCCTGTTTGCCTGGATATCAGCAGCAGATGCTGCAGAAGATAGAATATTGCTGAACAGCAAGTGTACCTGTCTGATTCTTGCTTTGGAGGCTTCCTCTCAGAGGTGTACTCCACCGTGTGAGGTGTGGGGTGTCGGTCTGCCCCTAGTGGGGGATGTCTCCCAGTTAGGCTACTCAGGGGTCAGGGACCCACTTGAGCAGGCAGTCTGTCCGTTCTCAGATCTCAAACTCCGTGTTGGGAGATCCACTGCTCTCTTCAAAGCTGTCAGACAGAGTCGTTTGCATCTGTAGAGGTTTCAGCTGCTTTTTTTTTGTTGTTGTTGTTTAGCTGTGCCCTGTCCCCAGAGGTGGAGTCTACAGAGACAGGCAGGACTCCTTGAGCTGCTGTGAGCTCCACCCAGTTCGAGCGTCCCAGCTGCTTTATTTACCTACCTAAGCCTCAGCAATGGCAGGCGCCACTCCCCCAGCCTCGCTGCTGCCTTGCCATTAGATCATAGACTGCTGTGCTAGCAATAAGGCAGGCTCCGTGGGCATGGGACCCTCCCGGCCAGGTGTGGGATATAATCTCCTGGTGTGCCCGTTTGCTAAGATCCTTGATAAAGCACAGTATTGGGGTGGGAGTTACCCAATTTTCCAGGTGTTGTGTGTCTTAGTTCCCCTGGGTAGGAAAAGGGATTCCCTTCCCCCTTGCGCTTCCCAGGTGAGGTGATGCCTTGCCCTGCTTCAGCTCTCGCTGGTCGGGCTGCAGCAGCTGACCAGCACCGATTGTCCCGCACTCCCTAGTGAGATGAACCCAGTACCTCAGTTGAAAATGCAGAAATCACCTGTCTTCTGTGTCACTTGTGCTGGGAGTTGGAGACTGGAGCTGTTCCTATTCAGCCATCTTGCTCAGCCCCCGGATATTTTGCTTGATGCTGAAGTTTGGGCTTCTACTGATCCAATCACCCAGATAGTCGATACAGTACCCAAAAGGAAGGTTTTCAGCCCATAGCCCATTCCTTCTCTCCCCCGTTTTGAAGTCCTTAGCGTCTATTGTTCCCATCTTTATGTCCATGTGGATCCAGGGTTTAGTTCCCACTTATAAATGAGAATATGTGATATTTGATTTTCTGTTCTGTGCTAATTTCTTTAGGACAATGGCCAGTTGCATCCATGTTGCTGCAAAGGACAGGATTTCTTTTCTTTTTTTTTTTTTTTATGACAGCACAGTATTCCATGGTGTATATGGATTTCTTTCTTTTTTTGTTGCTGCACAGTACCTCATGGTGTATATGCACCAAATTTTTAAAAAATCCAATCCACCACTGAGGGGCACCTGGGTTGATTCTGAGTCATGATGTTTGGGACCAGAAGTAGGAAGAGGGGTAGGGGGTAATTGTCATGCTACATGCCTACAATGAGTAATAGGATGCAGTGAAGTTGATATCAAGCAGTGCTTATTAGTAGGAGAAGAATTTATGCATCTGAGCAGAGCAAGGCCTCTAGCAGCACTGCCCCCCGCCACCTGCCAATTTTGTAAATGGAACAAAAAGAACCTCTGTGTCTACCAATACCTTTGTTTTCTTTTCCTTCCTAGAGGAGTTCTCTCTCATTCCAATTATCCTTTAGAGCCACATCAAAGAGCAAAACTAGAACCAAGAATGAAAACTGGAACTCCCATTTGACCCAGAAATCCCATTAATGGGTAGATACTCAAAGGAAACAATTTCTAAGGGCAAGAGTTTCTATGTGACAATTCCTTTTTGATGAGCCTTTTTATTGGAGTAAAAAAAAAATACTCCCCACCCCTCGCCAAAAAATAATGATTTCCAATCAAGATAGCCCAGCATGTTGAACCCCTTCCATTTTAAATAGGCAGCAATGCAGGTAAATGCTATGGAGAAAATTTAGATACAGATAGGACAAAGCCAGGGGTCTGCTAACAGGTCTCAACATTCACCAAGAGTTTTCTTCTGCTGATATAACCACGACTTCATCTTCCTTACCTAGGTGGGAGAATTGAAATTAGATTTACCCAAATAAATCCAGAGGAAAGCAAGCTGATAGAAGCAGGTTTCTTATGCTGCTTGGAGTTTAGCTTATTTTAAGCATGTAGGCTTAGGGTTGAGACACATAACCAGGAACTAAAATATCTGCCTTCCTGGCTTCGTGAGAAGAGGATCAGCCATCTTCCTACTCTCACCATGGGCAGGGAATACTGAGCCTTGATGCCTGATGTCCCTTTGGACTGAAGACTCTGGAACATGGCGAAGGGAGTTAAGGGACCTAAAGAGCAGAAGATTTAATGGGTGAAAGTATATTTCCTTCTTTAAGCGAAGCTGAAAATACAAATTCACAAGCATGTAGAGAAATATAACAATATGAAGGACAGCCAATAAAACCAGAGACCAGCGATTGCAGGATAAGTATAGTCCACAGGAAACTAAAACAAATTAGAAATGCAAGTAAGATTTTAAAATAACTATTGTTGGCTGGGTGCAGTGGCTCACACCTGTAATCCCAGCGCTTTGGGAGGCTGAGGCAGATGGATCACTTGAGCTCCCCAGTTGGAGATCAGCCTGGGCAAGATGGCAAAACCCCATCTCTACAAAAAATACAATAATTATCCAGTCATGGTGGTATGTGCCTGTACTCTGAGCTGCTCAGGAGTCTGAGGTGGGAGGATGGCTTGAGCCTGGAAGGTGGAGGTTTTAGTGGGCCGAGATTGTGCCACTGCACTTAAGCCTGAACAACAGAGCCAGAACCTGTCTCAAAAAAATAACCATTATGTCCAAATGGACGTATGAAAATAGTACACTATTAAATCAAAAGGACGAGAAGCCTGGCACAGTGGCTAATGCCTGTAATCCCAGCATGTTGAGAAGCTGGGGCATGAGGATTGCTTGAGGCCAGGAGTTTGAGACCAGCCTAGATAACATAGGAGACCTTGTGCCTAAATAAAGAAAAGTAAATCAGCCAGATACGGTGGTGCATGCCTATAGTCCCAGCTACTTGGGAGGTTGAGGTGGGAGGATCACTTGAGCTCAGGGGTTCAAGGCAGTGAGACATGAGACATGATCATGTCACTGCACTCCAGCCTGGGTGACAGAGGAGTGAGACCCTGTGTCTAAAAAGCAGGAAAAAAAAAATAAGTAATTGGGGGGCCAGGCATGGAATAAAGATGGATTTTAAGAAGACACCATTGGAAATATTGAATATAAACAATATATTCTTTATATCTATAATAATTTTTTTAAAAACTATACAAATACTAAACTGGGCAAATCCAAATACAGAATTTGTGACCAGGATAGAAGTGTGCAAAAATTACTCAGAGCCTAGCACAGAGGTAGAATAAAACAAAAAAATATGAAAGAGGAGTTAAGCAATCTGGAGAATAGACTGAAAAACTACCACATACATTTAGTTAAAGTTCCAGAAGAAAATAAACATTTTAAAAAACGATAACTGGTTACTATATTGAAATTAAGAAAAGCAAAATCAGTCCAGTCAAAACTGCAATCAAATATCAAGCAGGATAAATAAAAAACAACTAAATCCTAGACAACCATGGTGAAACTGCACAATGTCAAGCATAAAGATCAAATGACAGAATGTACCAGGTAAAAAGCAGTTTACCTGAAATGAATTGCAATTACAGTGCAGCAGATTTCTCATTTGCAAAAATAATGCCAGAAGGTAATGGAAATGGAAAATACATAACTGTCTCCTCTCAGAAATTGTTAGAACAAATAGGTTTTTAAAAAATCACGAAAGGCATAGAAGATTTGAACAACGTGCTCAAACAACTTAATTGATGACTTAATTGAATACTCTAGCCCAGGGGTCCTCAACCCCCAGGCTGTGGACTGGTCCTGGTCTGTGGCCTGTTAGGCACTGGGCACAGCAGGAGGTGAGCAGCCTGCAAGCAAGCATTACCACCTGAGCTCCGCCTCTTGTCAGATCAGTGGTGCCATTAGATTCTCATAGGAGCACAAACCCTATTGTGAACTATGCACACGAGAGATCTAGGTTGCACACTCCTTATGATAATTTAACTAATGCCTGATGATCTGAGGTGGAACAGTTTCATCCTGAAACAATTTCCCACCCCACCCAACCTCACCCCTGTCTGTGGAAAAATTGTCTTCCATGAAAGTGGTTCCTGGTGCCAAAAAGGTTGGGGTCCACTGCTCTACCTAATAGTAGAATAGATATTTTTCCCCCAAAGAACAAATAAAACATTTATCAAGAGATGCTATGTTCTCAGTAAAAAAAAAGTCTCAATTATTTTAAAAGGATTGAAAATATACACAATATATCCACTGATTTTAAAAAATTAGAAATAAATAACAAAAAGTATCTCGGAAATCCCAATATAAGCAACATGCTGATAACAACTTAAAAGACAAAAAAGAAATGACAAGGGATATTAGAAAACATTTAAAACTGGATGATAAAAGACTCAATTCATCAAAATGGGTGAGGGGCAGCTGAAGCTTGCTTAGAGGAAAACTTATAGCACTAGTGGCTCAGATTAGAAAATAAGAAAGGTCCAAAATCAACAACTGGAGATTGCACTCAAGAAGCTAGAAAAATAATGACAAATTAAATCCAAATAAAGTGAAAGAGAGTAAATAATTAAGACAATATTAAAAACCATAGAAATAGAAAAAGAACAAATAATGGCAAAATCAACCAAACCAAATGTGGTCCATTGAAAAAGATTAATAAAATTGATAAACCCTTTAGCTAGACTGATCCAATATGGGTCAGGGCAGAAAGGAAGAGGACGGGAAGGAGGGGGAGAGAGAGATTGAGTGTTTTATGGTGTCAAGAAAAGAATGGAAGACATATCTAAAGTTATTACATGATATTAAGGGCATGGTATAAGAAATTCATGCCAATAAAATTAAACACTTAGCTACAATGGACATCAGCAAATTACCAAAACAGATGTTACCAAACCAGAAAAGCCCTGAAATTGAATTTGTAATTAGAACCTTCTTCCAAAGAAAATTTAAGACCAAATAACCTCACTGATGTATTCTAAGAAATATCAAGAGAAGAAATAATATGAAACTTATACAAACTCTTTCAGAAAATAAAAGAGGAAACACTATATATTTTAATAAAAGTGGCATGACTCTAATACCCCAAACAGACAAGAATAGTTTATGAAATGAAACATAAACACCAAAATCCTTAACAAAATTATATTCAGCATTAATGAAGAATAAAGAGGTAATATATTTGGTCAAGTGAGATTTATTCTTTATTCCACAAATGCAAGGTTAAATCAATACTAACAAGATCAATCTGTTTAATTTGTTGTATTATTAATATAAAAGAGAAAAAGACAGTAATTCCGGTAGAGGTAGAAAGGGCTTTTGATAAAATTCAAGACCCAGTTATGATTTTGGGATTCTTATTGTGAAAGACCAAATAGTTTCCACTAAAACAAGGGATACAAAGACTATTCACTCTCATTTTTATCCAATGTTGTATTGGAGATCACAGTGCAGTAATGAAACAAATTGTATTATGTAAGGTAAGGTGAGAAGATTAAATCGATAGACGTAAGATTCCATACTAGCAAAACATGTAGAAAATGCTTAGGTATATACACAGCTATTAGTCTTTGTATTAGTCTGTTCTTGCATTGCTATAAAGAAACACCCGAGACTGGGTAATTTATAAAGAGAAGAGGTTTAATTGGCTCATGGTTTGGCAGGTTGTACAGGAAGCATGATACTGATATCTGCTTGGCTTCTGGCGAGGCCTCAGGAAACTAACAAATCAGAGCAGAAGGTGAAGGGGAAGCAGGCTCATCTTACATGGCCGGAGCAGGAGGAAGAGAAAGAGGGAGGGGAGATGCTACATTCTTTTAAAGAAACAGATCTCACAAGAACTCACTATCATGAGAACAGCACCCAGGGGAATGGTGTTAAACCATTAATGAGAACTCTGCTCCCATGATTTAATCACCTCCCACCAGGCTCCACCTCCAACAGTGGGGATTACAATTTGACATGAGATTTTATGGGGACGTAGATCCAAACCATATCAGTCTTAATTAGTGATTTTAGCTTAGATACAGAATACAAGATCAATTACCAATGCTAGTGCTATCTCAATATACTAGTTATAAACAAACAGAATTCTAAAGACCAACATACTATCTACTGGTTACTATAGTCAATAATAATCTAACTGTACATTTAAAAATAACTTATAGAGTATAATTGGATTGTTTGCAACTCAAAGGATAAATGCTTGAGGGGTGGATACCCCATTCTTCATGATGTGCTTATTTCACATTGCATGCCTGTTTCAAAACATCTCATATACTCCATGAACATATACACCTACTGTGTACCCACAAATATAAAAAAAAATACCATCTAGCATATATACCATAATATCATAACACATAAAATATTCAGGATAAATCTAATAAAAGTTGAGCAAAACCTCTACTCTGAAGCTATAAAACATTTCTAAAGGAAAATAAAGTATACCTAGGTAAATAAAATGATCTATCATGCTCGTGGATTAGAAGACTATTACTAAATCTCATCTTCACCGATTATGTAGAGACTGCAATTCTAATCATATTTCCAGGAAACGTTGACAAAGCATTCCCAAAATTTATATGGAATTGCAAAGGACCTAGGACAGCCAAAACAACCCTTGATAAACAAGAACAAAGAGAAGTCCCATTAGTTGTTTTCAAGAGTTGTTTAAAGCTACAACCATCAAGACCGAACCAGGACCATGTGGAGGCAGCGGCAGGACCTGAGAATACACTCAGGGAACAAAACTGAGTGTTCAGAAACAGACTCACACCCACGTATATACATATGAGGAAATGGAACGGTGCCAAAGTCATTTTATGGGGAGAAGGAAAGACCTTCCAAAAAATAATAATGGGGCCGAGATGGATAAGCCAACTGCAACTGCCGTCTCTCAATTACAGTAAAATTTCTGGACAAAATACCAAAAACTAAGACGCGAGCCCTTTAAGGCGTACACAACAGCAAGCACACTGGGGACTGAAATCAAAACGTCATTAAGGCCCCGTAAGAGGACCGAGTTTCCCATTTTTCCATGCTTGGTCTCCCAGCATTGAGCAGAAGGCAGAACCTGGCTTGGAACTGAGCAGGGAGTGCTGACAACATCACCTTGGAAGAAAGCCCCTGCTTATAGCCAAAGGAAGGGCCTCCCATGCTCCAGAGTGTGGAGGGAACCCATATTTCTTCACCATTTGCTTTTTCTTGCTCTCCTCTCTCCTGGCTAGTCCAAGTTCAGCAGCTGCACAGTGATGGAAGCAGTGGGGCAACTATAGAGCAGTCAGCTCAGCTCCAAGGCACGATCTCTCCAGCCCTCCCTCTGGTCAGAGGAATGAAGAAAAGGGCCCCATTTCCTGCAGAGTCTGAGGGAATACCTGTTGTCATTTTCTCTTTCTTTCCTTTCATTTTCTATATTTTTAAAATTAAGTTAAATTTTTTAAGTTGACAATAATTGCACAGGCGTATGGGGTAGATAGCAGTGTTGGCATAAACACAACGTGTAGTGATCAGATCAGGGTGATTAGCACATCCATCATCTCAAACAGGTATCATTTCTGTGTATTGGGAACATTCAATATCCTTTTTTTCTAACCATTTGAAACTATATAATTTATTATTGTTAACTTAAGTCATCCTACAGTGGTACAGAACAGGAGACTGTATTCCTCCTATCTAGCCATAATTTTGTATTCTTTAACAAATCTCTCCCTATCCCCTCCCTCCCCTACCCTTCCCAGCCCACTCTCTTTTATCTCTTGCTCCTTTACTCCAAAGGTAGCCCTGGTCACACAGAACCACATGTACTAATGGCGAGTGAAACTCTAGGAGAAACCTGTCTTTCTGACCAGAAGGGTCAGGTAAAAGGGCACTTGGGAGCCAGACTGTAGGGTAGGCTTGGCAGATTTTGGAAACAAAAACATAGGGCTCTAAGTAAAATCAGAATTTCAGATAAACCTTGTTATATTTTTAAGCTTGTTAATGTATATTCCATGCAATATTTGGAATATACACATACACACACACACACACACACACACACACAAATTCATTCATTATTTATCTGAACTGGGCATCTTGTATTTTATCTGGTGATTCCATATGGGGTTAATTCCAGAGAGGAAAGTGCTAGAGAAGGGTGTCCCCCATTTCTGTGTACAAACTCACTTGAGCCTGGTCTCATTCCGGAGCTGTCTATGCATGGAAAGTCCCAAGGAAGCAGAACAAAGGCTTTGAGAACTTCACTGCCATTTAAGCCATCTCCCAACTTCCAGCCTAACCTCCAAAGAATATGTGTGCCAGGCCATCTCAAACAGTCCAGCAGGGGCTTTAGAAACTGATTTGTCATTGGAGCTGCCACACACAGAATGCAGGAACAAGTGTAGGTCTGAACCTAACCGATTGTATGGCAATTCAAACACAGATGTAAAATAATTGGTGATGGAATAACAATTGGATATCTACATGGAAAAATAATACACCAGAAAGCATCAGAGATGGAAACAGAGTATCTGAAGTCATAAAACTTCCAGAGCAAAACAAAAGAGAATGATATGATCCTGAGGTTGTCGAAGATTTCTCAGATTGGGCACAAAATGCATTAGTTACAAAGGAATAGTAAATAAATTCTGTTTTAAAAAATAAAAAAACTAACTTTTACTTATTAAAATATGTCTCTAAAAATAAAAAATAACACATGAATAGCAGGAAATAACCACACTGCATAAAACTGACCTATGTCTTGCCTTATAATTATATATAAATAATTTCTATAACTTAAGAAAAAAATAACGAGAGAAGGGCTTACTAAGACACCTCACAGGGAAAGGTATCACAATGGTCGAGAGAAAGTACTTACCGTTGTTATTCATCAAAGAAGTGCAAATTTAAATACCAGAGAGATGCCGCCTAACACTCATCACAATCACAAAAATTAGAGACCGAGATAATAAAATTTTGGCAAAGCTGTGGAATGTCCACAACTCTCCTATGTTGTTGGTGGAGTTCATATACGGGGTTCATGCTTTCCAAAACATTTTGACAGTTTCCTAGAAAGTTAAACAGACACACACTATGATCCAGCAATTCCATTCCTAAGTAGTGACCTAAGAGAAAGGAAAATATATGTCCACACAAAGACTTGTTCTTGTAAGTCTTTTTCATAACAGCCACACACTGTATGCAACGTAACATCCATCCACAGGAGGATGGATGAGCAAACGGAGGTACATCTGTGCACTAACTGCTTCTCAGGAGTAGGAAGAAATGAACCATGGATACACACCTTGGCATGGGTGAGTCTCAAGAGCTCTGTGCTCGAGGGAAATAAGGCAAACGCAAAAGAGAACCTGCTGTGAGATTATGTTTCCTGGATATTCAAGAAAAGGCAAAATTAACTTGTGGTGAAAGAATCAATATCAGTTGTTGACTCTGGGGCAAGGGGTAAGGAGAAATTAATTAGGCAGGTGCACAAGGGAAACTTCCGAGGTGATGGAGTGTTCTGTATTTTGACATGGGTGTATTTAGCACAGGTATATGCGTTTGATGGAATTTCCCAAATGATAGCACTATGCCAATTAAAAAAAAATGCATGTCTGACAGGTTTCAAAACCCTCTCAGTTTGGAGGATGTCAGAAACCACTCCTACAGGATAGATGGACCTGAGGACATTATGCTTAAGTGAAACAAGCCAGTCACAGAAGGACAAATGCTGCCCAATTCTACTTTTATGAAATATCGAAAATTGTTAAACTCACAGAAAGTAGAATGGTCATTGCTAGGGGATGGGGGAGGGGAAAATGGAGAATTGAGGTGCAATGGGCATGGAGTTTCAGTCATACAAGATCAGAAAGTGTATTAGGGTTCTCTAGAGCGACAGAACTAATAGGATAGATGCATATATGAAGGGAGTTTACTAAGGAGCATTGACTCACAGGATCACAAGGTGAGGCCCCATGATAACCCATGTGCAAGCTGAGGAGCCAGGAAGCCAGTCAAAGTCCTAAAACTTCAAAGTAGGGAAGTCCACAGCACAGCCTTCAGTCTGTGGCCAAAGGCCAGAGATCCCCTGGCGAAACACTGGTGTAAGTCCAAGACTCCAAAAACTGAAGAACTTGGAGTCTGATGTTCGAGGAAGCTTCCAGCACAGGAGGAACATGGAGGCCAGAAGACTCAGCAAGTCGGTTTCTCCCTCCTGCTTTATTGTAGCCACACTGGCAGCTGACTGGATGGTGCCCACCCAGAGCGAGGGTGGGTCTGCCTCTCCCAGTGCACTGATTCAAATGTTAATCTCCTTTGGCAACACGCTCACAGACACACCCAGGAACAATACTTTACATCCTTCCATCCAATCAAGTTGGCAATATTAACCATCCCGGAAAGTTGTAAGCATCCACTGTAGCACAATGGGCATATAGTTCACAATACTGTACCATGCACCTCAATATTTGTTAAGAATGTATATGTCGTGTTGTGTGTGTTTTACCACAAGTTTAAAAATACTCCTGATTATCTTATTCCATATACTCAACACCTTAGCAAACCTTAGTACTTCACTGCCCTTTTCTGGCTACATGGCGTATCAGAGAAAGTGTGGGCTTTGGAGTCAGACAAGCTTCGGTTCAAGTACTAGGTGATCTGGAACAGGTTACTTAGCCTGGCTGGTCCTCAGGGTCATCTTTTGTAAACTCAGGATGGAATAAGACAGCCCCATCTATCTTCCAGCACCATTCTAAGGATGACTCATAGGCATTGCTCAGTCATGGCAGCGATTATTATTTTTTGATTAGCATCTAGCCCTCTCCCTGGACCATGGTAGGTGCCCAATAAATGTTTGTTGAATGAATAATTTAATTCCTTATTAGTGAATTTTTATTTTATTTTACCCTGCTCCTTGCCATTTTTTTTAGTGCAATTACTCTTATCTAGTTTTGAGTTGTATCCAAATTCTCAATCTAGTTAAGATTCACAATTACATATCAGCTTGCTGGGCTAGCACTTTTCCTTACTCCTCTCCCTGAAGGGTCCCCAATTCTGTTTCTACTCTGTGTCTTTTTTCCCCTCTTCTGTGGACATGTGTCCAGGGCCCCTTGCCGCCAAAGCCCTTCAACTAGTTATTCTCCAGCAGAACAGTTTTCTGCCAGTGAAAATATTTTCTTTCAGGAATTGGCTAAAAGCTGTTTTCATAAAAACTTCCCTATGTGAATTGAGCCTATAATTATCTTGTTCTTTCTTAGGATTTCTGCAGCGCTTATGCACACCTAAAGCGTGCCAATTCACACTTGGTTCTGGGGTCTATAGGAGAGTCACAGAAACATGACACCCGTCATGAATGCAAGCTAGGAAGTGGTCCCTAAAGCAGGGAATGTGTCTCGAATGCCTCTTCAGTCCTCGTACAGTGTGTAATACAGTGCTGCTTCCACAGCATTGAGCAGCAGTCCTTAAGAGGGTGGAGTTTAGAATTTGATCTTTGCAGCCCTGAGTTTTAATCCTGACTCTATAACCTATAAGCAGTATAAGAAAGGTACCCAAACTGTCTGTCTCATTTGTCCAGTGGGGACACTACCCATTTACAGGGTGTGATGGTTAATTTCAGGTGTCAATGTGACTGCCTTAAGGAATACGTCAGGAACTGGTAAAGCATTGTTTCTGGGTGAGCCTGCACATGTATTCCCGGGAAGATTGGCGTGGGCTGGTGGACGGAGTGGGGAAGATGCCCTCAATAGAGACAGGCCCCATCCAGTTCTCTGAGGGCCCAGATAGAAGAAACAGGGCAGAGGAAAGGCACTTTCCTCCCTTTCTCTCCTGGAGCTGAGACTCTTCTTTTCCTGCCCTTGGACATCAGAACTTCAGGCTGTTTTTATACTGAGAATTACACCATCCACTTCCCTAGTTCTGAGGTTTTTGGGTGTGGACTGAGTCACACTCCTGGCATCCCAGGGACTCCAGCTTGCAGACAGCCTGCCCTGAGACTTTTCACCCCCTAATTCCCCTAATAAATCCCCTCTCATCTATCTTTGCTGATCACCTGTTGGTGTCTCTCTAGAGCCCCGATTAATCCACAGGGGTAATGTGAGGGAGAAATGAGGACGTGCTTGGGGAGCATTTCACACCCTGCCTGACACATGCCCAGGTCCAATGGGCTGCAGCTGCAGTTATTCTAGAACTTAGCATCAGTGTTCAAAACAGCAGAAGGCCTTCCCTCTGGTACCCAGCCATCGCATTGAGCTTCTCCTGTCATTTTTCAATTCCAGAGTGTTTTTGAGAGCAATTCTATGTCCCGTGTATCACTGACGTGGGGCCAAAAACAATCCGTACGCGTGGGGATCTGAAGCTGGGAATGACCAATGGGTCAGAAAGTTCTTAGGAGTCAGGAGCAGAGGAAGCTGCATGGTCAAAGGGAATCGATGTGAGCCTTCCTGCCATGTGTCCTATTTCCTGTGGTCTAATGAGACAGAGACATATGTATGTAGACATCATCTCATGCTGAGCTCTTTAGTATGTGCAAGGTGTTTTCAAATTTTCCCACCAACTGTCTTTGACAGCTGAGAATCTCCAGATCACCTGTTGTTCATGACTGTTGTCAAGGGGATACTTTAGGGACACAGGAAGATTTGCCTAAAAACATCAGGAAGCTTTGATATTTATTATTTTATTATAAAAGCCAACTACAGCTTTGCTGTTATATTACTTCGGGTCTTTACTCATCCTACTGTTTATTTTAAGCCTCGGCTTGTGGGTAGTTGGAGAAGGAGGGAAAATATTTAACACTCTTATTAACTAATTTAACTGTGTATTTAACAGTTAAATTGTGTATGTAGAATCAAGAAAGACTTAAAGGAAGATGCAGTATTTGTGAATGCTCCAACAAATTAAAAGATTATTTAAATTATTGTTTTCTGATTAAACCACTTATTTTCTATAATGAATTAAAACAGTTTGTGAAAATAAATTCAGTGACATTTTTGCATCTATAATTTCAAAATCATAGTAACTTTTCAAAGCCAAAAATTACTGAAACACAAGTCTGCCAATCATCACAATAAAACATGAAGCCCCAGTGAAAGAGCTAGTCAGGATGGGTTCCCAACAAATAGCAGTTGAAGCTCCAACTGCCATGAAGTGATGAAACAAACCCGGTGTAAGAGCCATGGATAATTTTTTTAAATGCCGAAAGAATCATCACAGACTGTTTTGGGTTGTAGAGCTTGAATGGAAATACGGCATTAAAATAAGGTGCCCAAAATGAATTCTTGAGTATAATTTTAAAACACACTGCAATGTTGCTCCATAATATTCATCATTCATCAAACCCAAAAGTGACCACTGACAAGATTCAGTTTATTTCAGTTTTTATGCTGTCATTATGGAAAAAAACTACAGCAGGGAGTTCACCAATTTCCCTTTGGAAAGAGATATACAACCACAGCCAACAGGCTTTCCTAAAAGACAGCAGGAGCTTTTCATTCTGGCTTGTTTCCCATCTGTAACATACAGATATTTATTGTTCAGGGTCAATACAGCCTTGCAAATAAACAGGCTTTGAGTTATACCAAGTATGCTCATCCTTATATGGTATTTCCATATAAGAAATACAAAACAAATATACCACAAACTGATGGCGTTCAGGACATGGGACAATGCCCTGTTTCTGCATCCTAGGTTTCATAGGATTCCATAGGAGACAGCTACAAGTTCAACATGCAAAGCTCTGAAATCCCTTCCTAAGCTAATGAAGTGAAGCCCTGACCGCACCAAGGAAAGGATGAAACACAACTCATTTGTTGTTTCTCACATGATGCTACCATCTCTTCTAAGTCACCATTAATTTTAACATCTTTAAAGATATAAGAACAATCTGTGTAACAAATGAAAACTGCCTGTAAAGTTAGTGCTTTACATCTCAAAAGCTTATTACATGGAAATTCATATTTTCATAATCACATAAAAGTTTAACGTGTTATTCATAATAAGATTACAGGACCTGAGTTATTCTGTCTATGTAATTATTAACAACTGGAAATTAAATCGTGATAATTTTGTACTCTTTTCTTCTTAAAATCAGAATTTCCTTTCTTCTTTTGCCTGAGAACCATGCTTGAACAATACTAACGACTTACCTTCTAAAACAAATGATTATATATAATATATAAATATAAATATGTTTTATATATGTATTTATACATAAAATGTATATTTATATATAAATATCTCTATATATTCTACATAAAAACGTAAAAATACATATAAATATATAAATATGTATAGTAGGTTCTAGTATATATAGAAAAGACCTATGTACTTTGAATATGTGTATATATATCTATATTTATATATTATATAAATAAATAATTCATATTTCTATATTTGTATTTATATATTATATATAAATATATATAATCTATATAGTTTTGTATATAGTAAATATAGTTGTATATTTTATTTTACATATATTTAAATATGTTTTGCAAGAAAATTCTACTATATATAGAAAGACTTGTATTTAATGTATGGAAATGTGAAATGTACTTTTGTTCCCTCAGTCGCAAAATAAAAGTGCTACTTTTTTTTTTCTATGGATAGATTTTGCCCTACTTTGAATTTTTCTTGAATCATATATTAGATTGTAGGAGGGGACACTGAGCGAAAGAGGTTGAGCGATTCTTCCATCGGTTTCTATAAACGAAAAAGGTATATTTTAACAATGAAACCTGGGCGTAGGTAGAATCCAGTTCTGGTACTCTGGTGTATAAAGGCAAGATTGCATGAGAAACAAACGCTACAAGTCCGACGTCGATCTGACTTCGACGACTGAGGAAATCCGGATTCTGACGGATCTGATCGATTGCCTGATTCCTGATTTCGACGACCACCTCTTCCCCCCCTCCTCTTCCCTCCCCTCCCCTACCCATCAGAGAACACGGAGTCACTGAGATCAATTTGCAAATTGACATCTGTTTTTATTGTCTCTCACCAGGGGCCACCGCTGGTGAGATCTCTGAGGTTCAAGTGACTGGAACTGAACTTAGTCGCTGCTCAGGGAGATGGGGGAGTCGCGGCTGCTCCCTCACCAGTGGCTCCTCCAGCTGGCTTCCTCCTGTCAGTGGCTCCTCCAGCTGGCTCTCCTGGCTCAGGTCGTCCTGGGTCCCCGCCACTGGCTCCTCGGGGCAGCTCAGCGAGGGAGCTCCTGGCTGGGCTGGTCACTGGGGCCGGGGTCATGGCCCGCCTCGGCCTTCAGCCACCACTGCCATCTTTGTTCACATGTCTGCTTCCTCTCTCCCTCCATTTGCTGCTTTTTCCTTTCTCTCATGCCCTCCTGGTATTCGGAAGGACAACAGGGAGATGCCAGAAGGGCTCTGGTTGAGGGAAGAGGATGGAGGAGGCTAGGAACAGGGACGTTTCCTCAGAGGCGGGCGGGCCGGGTGGGGGGCTGTGCCAGGGGAGGCCGGGAGAGGATTCTGCAGGAGAAGGAGGTGAGGGGGAAGCTGAGAGGATGGTGGGTCCCCACCTCTTTCTCTTCGGGCCAGCTCTGCTGAGAAGGACTTCCCTCTCACTCCCCTTTTGGTCATGGCTAGGATCCTGAGGCGCTCTCGCTTCGACTCATCTTCCATACAGCCTGGTCTGCTTCCCAACGGTCAACCGCTGGCTGCCCGGGGTCCTCCGTATACCCTCCCCGCGTCTGGACAATGAGGCGCAATTTCACGCCCCTGAGCTGTGATTGGTCAACACCCCACTACCCAGCCAATGGGAGCCCTGTAGCGGAAGGAGGGCTGGGACGTCAGCAAAGCCACCAGCACACCTGGACTGAGAAGTTGCATGGGGAGACATCTGAGGAGGAAGGTGGCGGGGGAGTGACATCTGAGGAGGAAGGCAGGGTGCTCTGGTTGGAGAAAGGGGGTTTGGGTTAGCACCCCTAAGGATAGTTCCCAAACTGACATGGCAGCCCTCCTAAACGCCCCATGTTCAATTTTTGGCAGATCATTGGGCATGTCGAGGATATTTCTGCCACATGAAAGTTTCTGACCCCCACTCAGTGTACATTCTATTTCTCCACACCTGCCATCATTACCCAGTTTCTGTGTCACCTACCTAAAATCCCTCCATGCTAACTGGGACGGGGTTGGGGCTATATAAAGACGTCAATCATCCCTCTCTCCTATAAATTCCTCTGCTACACCTTGAGGACCATTCACTTCTTGGATGCTATGAAACAACTCTTCCATCTCACTTCCTTCTCCCAGCGTCCACATAGTGCCTCACAATTTTTCATTCTCGTGGTTTAAAGCACTAGCTTCCAGAGGTCAAGATCAGCAAACACACTGACTCAGCTGGGTATCTTTATCAGGCTGGGTTCCTCAGAGAAGGAGAAACTAAACCAACAGGATATTTGTGTGTGTGTGTGTGTGTGTGAGAGAGAGAGAACGTGTGTGTGTAATATTATATATCATAAACATCTATTTACTATAATATAGTATTCATTTATGAATAATATTATATATATGATACGGTTTACTCTAAGTAAGTGGCTCAAACTTTCACACAATGTGGGGTCTAGGAAGCTGAAATTTGTAGGGCAAGTGAGCAAGCTGGAAACTAAAAGCTTCTGCACAGCCAACAATCAACAAAATGAAAAGGCAGGCTATGGTTTGTGAGAAGCTATTTGCGAACCATATATCTAATAATGCGTTAATATCCAAAATATATAAAGAACTCACACAGCTCAATAGCAAACAAATAAATAGTCTGGTTAACAAATAGGCAAAGGACTTGAATAGGCATTTCTAGAAAGAAAACACACAACTGGCCAACAGGTATATGAAAATATGCTCAACATCATTAATAATCAGAGAATTCAAATGAAAACCACAGTGGGCGGATCGGGGTGGCTCACGCCTGTAATCCCAGCACTTTGGGAGGCCGACACGGGTGGATCATGAGGTCAGGAGATCGAATCCATCCTGGTTAACACGGTGAAACCCCGTCTCTATTAAAAATACAAAAAATTAGCCGGGCGAGGTGGCGGGCACCTGTAGTCCCAGCTACTCTGGAGGCTGAAGCAGGAAAATGGCGGGAACCCGGGAGGCGGAGCTTGCAGTGAGCCGAGATTGCGCCACTGCACTCCAGCCTGGGCGACAGAGGGAGACTCCGTCTCAAAAAAAAAAAAAAAGAAAAGAAAACCACAGTGAACTATGACCTCACACCTGTTAGGACGGGTATTATCAAAAAGTCAAGAGATAAAAAGTAGTGATGGCGGACAAAAAATTAGCCGGGTGTGGTGGCGGGCACCTGTAGTCCCAGCTACTCGGGAGGCTGAGGCAGGAGAATGGCTGAACTGGGAGGCGGAGCTTGCAGTGAGCTGAGATCGCGCCACTGCACTCCGGCCTTGGAGACAGAGCGAGACTCCATCTCAACAACAACAACAACAAAAAACAAAAAAGTAGTGAGGGGAAGATGTGGAGAAAATGAAACCCTTTTAGGGTGTGCAGAAAAGGGGACGTTTACACGCTGTTGACAGACATGTAATCGGTACAGCCGTTATGAAAAACAGTATAATCATTCCTTGGAAAATCAAAATAGATCTACCATATGACCCAGCAGTTCATCTGTGGAGTATGTGCCCCCCCCCCAAAATGAAATCCACATCTCATACAGATATCTCCAGTACTAATTGTAACTCATTAATCACACAGGAAATTAGAGTTTCTATTTGAAAAGAATGGGTTTTTTTTTCACCATTCTGGTATCAAATATTTATTCTAGACATCTCTTCTTATTTTTTGCTTTGTAATTACCTAGGTACTAGTACCCATTGACAGAACTAACTCATTACTCCAAGAAGAAATGAGAAATGTTGAGGAGAATGCAATGTTATACTTCTTTTCTTCAATCAGTTATTCTAGTTTTATGAAGGATTCTGTATTTAACTCTCACCCAGGTAACTCTCGTTACCATATCCATAGTACCTAATCAACAATCCTAAAACAGTAATCACACAGAATTGACTAGAATGGTTATTAAACCTTCTATGTTCAAGCAGTTTTCCTAGTAATTGCTAGTTGTTTATTCAGCTGTTTGCCTAGGTACCACTAAATGTTTAGCTTTATGTCACAGAGACATAAGAAGTAGTATTGAGAAGAATTTTATTCCAGGTACTGGTTTCGTGTAGTTATTTCTAGTTAATTACTCACTTGGATAAAGTAGATATTTACTGTATGAGGTAATATTTCTAACATGAGGTTGGAATTTTGCATTGAGGAAAACGGTTATTGAACTCCCTGGCATAGGCCGGTTATCTTCAGCTTCCTGGGTTCAGTTACTTGGTCTGGCTAATTCTAGCTATCTTTAGGTTGCTAATTACATGTTTACCACCAGATGTCTGTGGTAATTTATTATTCCAACAAAAAATAGTAGAATGGTAAGGAAGGATTTTCCTTTTTCCTGGCATCACGTAGATATTCAAGCTATCTCCAGTTATTCTATGTAACTTTTTCTCCTGGGTAACACTCAGCACCTATCCTTTTAAGTTCTTATCTCAACTAAAACCAATAATTGAGACTTGCAAAGAACATGATTTTCAGGATCAGGTTCACTTGGTATTGTAATGATTGTTAGCTGTTTCTATGTCACCAGTTTCATGGGAAAGCCCAGTTAAGTAGAACTTATATATTAACTCAACACTAACAAAATTATATCTGACCAGACTAGATTCCCTATGTTCTACATTCCACTGAACTATTCTTGTTGTCCCTATTTTACTACTTACTTAGGTACATGACTTACCTGTAGTACTAATTCATTATTCCAGCAAAAACTCAGCAGTAAGTGGTGAGAAGTGATTTTGTTTTTAAAATTTATTTTTATCGAGGTAAAATATACATATATAATGTACCCTCTTTACCACTTGTAAGTGTGCAGTTCAGTGGTAATAAATATATTTATATTCTTTTATTTCCCCTTCATCCCCCCTTCCCCTTCTGGCCTCTGGTAACCATCACTGTAGCCGCCATCTTCATGAGAACCACTTTTTTAGCTCCCATATATGAATGGAAACATGTAATATTTGTCTTTCTGTGCCTGGCTTATTTTATTTAACATAATGGCCTCCAGTTCCACCCATATTGCTGCAAATGACAGTGTGTCATTCTTCTTATGGCTGGATAATATTCCATTGTGTACATATACCACATTTTCCTTATCCATTTGTCGGTTAATGGGCATTTACGGTAAATCCATATTTTGGCTATTGTGACTTGTGCTGCAATACACGTGAGCAAGTATTCCAGCAGTGGAATACTCAGATCATATAGTAGTTCTATTTTTAGGATTTTGAGGAACTCCATACTGTTCTCCATAGTGGCTACAGTAATATACATTCCCACCAACAGTGTACAAGGTGGGTTCCCCTTTCTCCACCTCCTTGCTAGCATCCTTTCATGCCTGTCCTTTTGATCAAAGCCATTTTAACTGGGGTGAGATGATATTGTAATGTGGTTTTGATTTGTATTTGTCTGATGATTCGTGATGAGTATATTTTCATATGCCTGCTGGCCATTTGTGTGTCTTCTTTTGAGAAATGCCTATTCAGATTATTTGTCCATTTTTAAATCATATTGTTTATTAAGTTTTTCCAGCTCCTTATGTATTCTGGTTATGAATCCCTTATCAGATGGATAGTTTGCAAATATTTTCTGCTGTTCTGTGGATTGTCTCTTCACGTGGTTGATAATTTCCTTTGCTATGCAGAAGCTTTTTAACTTGATGTAATCCCAATGGTTTACTTTTACTTTGGCTCCTGTGCTTTTGAGGTCTTACTCAAGAAATCTTTGCCCAGACTGATGTCCTGGAGCATTTCCCCAATGCATTTTTCTGGTGGTTTCAGTTTCAGGTCATAGTTTTGAGTCTTTTTTTGTTTTTGTTTTTGTTTTGTCTGAGGAAGAGTCTCACTCTGTCGCCCAGGACCAGGCTGGAGTGCAATGGCACAATCTCGGTTCACTGTAACCCCTACTTCCTGGGTTCAAGTGATTCTCATGCATCAGCCTCTCGAGTAGCTGGGATTACAGGTATGCACCACCATGCCTGGCTAATTGTTGTATTTTTAGTATAGATGGGGCTTCATCATGTTGACCGGGCTGGTCTCAAACCCTTGACCTCAAGTGGTCTGTCTGCCTCAGCCTCCCAAAGTGCTGGGATTACAGGCTTGAGTCACCATGCCCAACCAGATTCAAGTCTTTAACTCATTTTTTATTTGCTTTTTGTGTGTGGTGAGAGATAGGAATCTAACTTCATTCTTCTGTATATACTTATCCAGCTTTCCTACCACTGTTTATTGAAATATCTGTCTTTTCAGCATCGTATGTTCTTGGTGTCTTTGTTGAAGTTGAGTTGGTTGTAAGCATGTGGCATTATATCTGGGTTCTGTATTCTGTTCCATTTGTCTCTGTGTCTGTTTTAATGCCAGTACCATGCTGCTTGGTTTACTATAGTTTTGTAGTAAATTTTGAAGTCAGGTAGTGTGATGCCTCCAGCTTTCTGCTTTTTTTTCAGGGTTGCTTTGGCTATTTGAGGTCTTTTATGGTTTCATATGAATATTATAAGTATTTTCCTATTTCTGTGAAGTATATCATTGGTACTTTGATAAGGATTGCATTGAATCTGCAAATCGCTTTGGGGAGTATTGTCATTTTAACAATATTAATCCTGTCACTCTATGAGCATGGACTATCTTTCCATTTTTTTGTGTCCCGAGAAGATAGTGTTTTAAAAATTTTTGTGTTTAATCAGTTTTTCTAGCTATTATTACTTATTCCTAGTAAACTAATTACCTGAGTACTGGCAGGTACAGGTCGACCTTGTTTTATTGTGATGCACTTTATTGTGTTTATAGATATTGTGTTTTTTTAAATATATAAATTGAAGGTTTCCGGCAACTGTCTGTTGAGCATGTCAGTGTCATTTTTCCAACAGCACGTGCCCACTTCATGTCCCTGTGTCACATTTTGGTAATTCTCACAATATTTCAAACTTTTCCATCATTATTATATCTGTTATGGTGATTTCTGATCAGTGACCTTTGATGTTATTATTATAATTGCTTTAGGACTCTACAAACTGGGCCCGTATAAGAACACACCAAGAGGCATCACACTACCTGACGTCAAAATATCCTACAAAGATATATTTCAAAATATACTACAGATTTACAGGAGGAGCAAGATGGCAGAATAGAAGGCTTCACTGATTGTTCCCCTGGCCCTCTTGCAAGGACACTAATTTAACAAATATCTACACAGAAAAAACACCTTCATGAAAACCAGAAATCTAGTGAACACCCATAGTACCTGGTTTTAGCTTCATATAGCTTAATATGATTTGGCTGTGTCCCCACTGAAATCTCAACTTGAATTGTATCTCCCAGAATTCCTATGTGTTGTGGGAAGGAACTAGGGGGAGGTAATTGAATCATGGGGGCTGGTCTTTCCTGTGCTATTCTCATGATAGTGAAGAAGTCTCACGAGATCTGAAGGGTTTATCAGGGGTCTGTGCTTTTCTTCTTCCTCATTTTCTCTTGCTGCCACCATGTTAAGAAGTACCTTTTGCCTCCTGCCATGTTTCTGAGGCCTCCCCAGCTATGTGGAACTGTCAGTCCAATTAAACCTCTTTTTCTTCCCAGTCTCGGGTATGTCTTTATCAGCAGCATGAAAATGGATTAATACAGTAAATTGGTACCAGTAGAGTGGGGCATTGCTGAAAAGATACCCGAAAATGTGGAGATGACTTTAGAACTGGGTAACAGGCAGAGGTTGGAACAGTTTGAAGGGCTTAGTAGAAGACAGGAAAATGTGGAAATGTTTGGAACTTCCTAGAGACTTGTTGAATGGTTTTGTCTAAAATGCTGATAGCGATATGGACAATAAAATTTAGGCTGAGGTGAGCTTAGATAGAGATGAGGAACTAGTTGAGATCTGGAGCAAAGGTGACTCTTGTTATGTTTTAGCAAAGAGACTGGTGGCATTTTGCCCCTGCCCTACAGATTTGTTGAACTTTGAATTTGAGAGAGATGATGTAGGGTATCTGGCAGAAGAAATTTCTAAGCAGCAAAGCATTCAAGAGGTGACTTGGGTGCTGTTAAATGCATTTAGTTTCATAAGGGAAGCAGAGCATAAACGCTAGGAAAATATGCAGCCTGATTATGTGATAGAAAAGAAAAACCCACTTTCTGGGGAGAAATTCAAGCTCACTGCAGACATTTGTAGAAGCAGCAAGGAACCTAATGTTAATCACTAAGGCCATGAGGAAAATGTCTCCAGGTCATGTTAGAGACCTTCACGGCAGCCCCTCCCATCACAGGCCCAGAGGCCCTGAAGGAAAATGTGGTTTCATGGGCCAGGCCCAGGGTCCCCACGCTGTGTGTAGCCTAGGGACCTGGTTCCCTGTGTCCCAGCCACTCTAGTTGTAGCTAAAAGTGGCCAATGTACGGCTTGGGCTGTGGCTTCAGAGGGTGGAAGCCCCAAGCCTTGGCAGCTTCTGCATGGTGTTGAGCCTTCAGGTGCACAGAAGTTAAGAATTTAAGTTTGGCAACCTCTGCCTATATTTCAGAAGATATATGGAAATTCCTGGATGCCCAGGCCAAAGTTTGCTGCAGGGGTGGAGCCCTCATGGAAAACTTCTGCTAGGGTAGTACACAAAGGAAATGTGGGGTCAGAGCCCTACTGGGGCACTGCCAGGTAGAGCTGTGAGAAGAGGGCCATAGGCCGTCAGACCCCAGAATGGTAGATCAGCTGACAGCTTGCACTGTGTACCTGGAAAAGCCGCAGACACTCAATGCCAGCCCGTGAAAGCAGCCAGGAGGGAGGCTGTACCTTGCAATGCCACAGGGGCAGAGCTGCCCAAGACTATGGGAACCCACCTCTTGCATCAGCATAACCTGGATGTGAGACTTGGAGTCAAAGAAGATCATTTTGGAGCTTTAAAATTTGATGGCACTGCTGCATTTTGGACTTGTATGGGCCCTGCAACCCCTTTATTTTGGCCAATGTCTCTCATCTGGAACAACTGTATTTACCCAATACCTGTACCCTCACTGTATCTAGGAAGTTACTAGCTTGCTTTTGATTTTACAGTCTCATAGGTGGAAGGAGCTTGCCTTGTTTCAGATGAGACTTTGGACTGCGGACTTTTGGGTTAATGCTGAAATGAGTTAAGACTTTGGGGAACTGTTGGAAAGGCATGATTGGTTTTGAAATGTGAAGTTTTAGAGGGGCTAGGGGTGGAATGATACGGTTTGGCTGTGTTCCCACCCAAATCTCAACTTGAATTGTATCTCCCAGAATTCCCACATGTGAGAGGGACCCAGAAGGAGGTAACTGAATCATGGGGGCCTATCTTTCCTATGCTATTGTCGTGATAGTGAATAAGTCTCACAAGATCTGATGGGTTTATCAGGGGTTTCGGCTTTTGCTTCCTTCTCATTTTCTCTTGCCACTGCCAGGTAAGAAGTCCCTTTCACCTCCTGCCATGATTCTGAGGCCTCCCTCACCATGTGGAACTGTAAGTCCAATTAAACCTCTTTTTCTTCCCAGTCTTGGATATGTCTTTATCTGCAGCATGAAAGTGGACTAATACAGAGACACTATTTCCTTTTGTACAATGGAAAGCATCATAAGTAAGGCAAAAAATAAGATACAGAACAGAAGAGCACACATGTAACTTCAATTTATTGACTTGGATAGTTTCTAGATGATATATACATACATATACACATATTTATACCCAACAAATTAGTAATATAAAAAATCCTCAAGACATTTACAGATGGGAAGATTATATGGAATAAAATTTACTGAAGACAAAACCCAAATGGATAGTCATCACAAAAAATCTGGTGTCACTGAGAGTCAAGGGATTACTAAATATCACAAAGGAATGCACTTCATTTGCGAACAGTGGTAATGCTGTGTGTTGATGGAAACATGTAATTGATCTTTTCTTTGGTTGGCAACTAGCAGTATTGAGGACAGTTAAAGATATATGTATCCCTACCACCTGAACCACCTGGAAATGCCATTACCATGCTTATATTCTAGAACAGAAGTTCTCTGCCATGATTGTACATGAGAACCACTGCTCCAGAATGTGGCACAATACACATTCATGCGCATTATTCCTTGTCCAGCAAATGCAAGAGTTTCTCTAGAGGAGGGGCTTATCTCAATCCTAGGCTCCTGTTAGAATCTCTTCAGGGGTTCTTTTACAAAAGTAATATCTAAACATCACCCTCCAAATCTGATTAAGTTGGTCTGGATGGAGTCTTACTGAGGAACCCTGGATGCCCATTAAGTTCTTCCAGGGAACCATTGAAAATTTTGACACCTGCATTGCAATCCAAGATCTCTGGATTTGAGCCCCAAGCTTTGTGTAAACAAATTACAGCCTTGTGTGTAATAGCAAAAATCTGGAAGCCACTTAGATGTTCATTGAGAGGAGAATGCATAAATACATTGTAGAATATATCTATAATAAAATCTATCCTGCTCTTAAAATTAAACAAATTGTGCCCTCATCTATCAGCATGACTGAAACTTAAACACGACATTTTGTGCAAAAAAAGGCAAGCAAAAAGAATATACGGACATAAAGAACTTATGTCCATATATTCTATATTCTTTATAGAATATATAGATGTAAATATATAGATTATATATTAATAAAATATGATCTGTAGACACAAAAATATAGAATATATATTTATCAAATATGGTCTATAGACATAAATATATAGAATAGAATATATAGAAATAATTAATTTCTGTCTATATATTCTTTATGGTATAGGATATCATCTAAATAACATAAGCATTTTGAACATTCTATTTATTGTTTACAGATGCATTTGTGTACTAAAGGTATGAAAGTTCAAAGGCTGGGTGCGGTGGCTCATGCCTGTAATCCCAGCACTTTGGGAGGCTGAGGTGGGTGGATCACAAGGTCAGGAGTTCAAGGCCAGCCTGGCCAATATGGTGAAACCCCATCTCTACTAAAAATACCAAAATTAGCTGGGTGTGGTGGCAGGCGCCTGTAGTCCCAGCTTCTCGGGAGGCTCAGGCAGGAGAATTGCTTGAACCTGGGAGGTGGAGGTTGCCGTGAGCCGAGATCGGGCCACTGCACTCCAGCCTGGGAGACAGAGTGAGACTCGATCTCAAAAAAAAAAAAAATGTATGAAAGTTCATATAGAGGTAATATAAGTCAAGTAAGGGTTAGTAGTTACACCTGGAGAGGGAAGGACAGAAGGAAGACAGGGGTAACAATAAGATCTGATGTCACTGCAAAAACAGAACATTTCAGCTCAGTGTTGGAGTCTCATTGATTTGTCATTGCTTCCAGACCCTGCACCCAAGCATGTTGTAGTGTGAACTGAGGACAACTTTAGCAAGATTTAACAGCTGTGGTCATTCAATATTTTCAATGAAACAGCTCACAGAACAGTTTCTCAGCTTACCAATAGACTTAGGAAGCATCAGTCTTCACCATAAAATGGAAATTTTATTTTCCTTGAATTTAATACATTATTTGAATAATTTATAAAAAGTTTGCCTTGTTTTCTTTTCTCATTTAGAAATGTTGCTCTGTAGCTGTCAAAACTCCTTCTCACTTCACTACTGAGAAATCTAAGGCCGTGGAGAAAGAGTTCTGGCACTGAAAATGTATCCAAAACAGTTGCTCCTTTTCAAAACTGAAGAATAGCAGTTCTCTTAGACTGGAACAGCATGTCAGGATGACATGAGGCTCCATGGAAACATGTTTGTATAATCTGTGGCCACCTAGAGTCCATCAGCAGTAACCACAGCGGAATCAGAGTTGGAATGAATTGTACTGGGCATAACTCACCTTCTGCAATGACGGGGGTGACAGTCTATCTATCCACATTCTGTGCATGCACATTCAATTCCTACCAAGAAAGGTTCGGGGGTGCATCAGGGGATTCCATGAAAGGGAGAGAAACGTGCATTTAAATGCATGTTATGTGCCAACCATAAGACTACTAGAGTTACATAGATTGTTTTATTTGATCGCCACATAGTTTGAAATAGACATCCTTACCCCTTGTCTTTTTTTTTTTTTCCCCCATAGGGGAAATGTGAAGTTAGAGTGGTTAGTTTTCTCACATTTGCATAGCTTGTTTGTAACAGACCCTATATTGATACAGCCTGTATCATTCCAATGCATGCCTCTCCTCTTCAGTGATTCTGTGCCACAGTCTGTGCATCTCCATTTTCCTTAGCCACTTATTTCAGAGTTTATGCTTCTCCACGCTCCCAGCTGCTCCTTCTCCTTTTCACTTCATGCCTCTCCTAATTTGAAAATTCGTCAGAAGTTTTCTCAGTCTTACCTAAACTCAATTTCCTCTCCCGTGTTGTACGTTTTTGCACCAAACCTGCATTGGGTGGGAGGACGCCATGAATGGAAATTGTGGTATTTTCAGTTGGACACAGAGGAAATTGAATTCAAGCCCATTACATGCAGCAGTGTGATACTGGACAAGTGACTTAATAATGGAGAGCTTGAGTTTCTTCATGTATAATAATAAATACTTTTCATGGAAGATTGCTGTGAGAATAGAACAGGGTCGCATTTGTGCAGTGGCTGCGTTCCAGTGCTCACCTGGTGAACATTTGCTCCCCTTCCCTTCTAACTGCAAGGTTTCCAGTGGGGATTGCATCTTCTTGGCCTTGCTTTAAACTTGCTAACGAGATTCAGAACTGGATCTGTAACAGATTTTCAGTTAACACATTTTGAATATAAAATGTTTACATATCCAATCGCTTTTAGGGGTTCTGTTTTCTTTGCATCAACTTTTAATTTTTGAATAATTTTAGATATAGAGAAAAGTTGGAAAGACAGTGCAGAGAGATCCCACAAACCCCTCGCCCATATTCCCCTAATATTAACATCTTATGGAACCACAGAACATCTGTCAAAATGAAGATATTAACAGTGGTAAGTTACCATGAGCTAAACTCCAGACTTCATTGGGATTTCCTCTGTTTCCATGGGCTCCCTTTCTCTGTTCCAAGATTCCATTCAGAATCCCACGTTGGGATCATGTCATTATGGTTCACTGGCTTCCTCCCATGAGTGGCAATTAATTAGTCTTTCCTTATCTTCATGACCTTGACAATTTTGAGGAGTACTCCTCAGATATTTTGTAGAATGTCCCTTGATTGGACTGGGTTTACCGGATGCTTTTGTGAACAGTATACTGTGGTTCTGGGTTACAGGGCAGAATACCATAGAAGTGAAGAGCTCTTCTCCTCACACCGTTCCAAGGGTACAGGATGAGGGTGCCCATTTTAGGAGACTCAGAGCAATAATTTGCTATTAGTGAGCAACTTGTTTGGAAAGAGTCAGTAAAGCTTCTAGAAATAGCTACCTTTTTTTTGGAATGCCTTGGCTCCAATGTCTTATCACACATAACATTCTTGGCTGCGTTGGGATCATGGGATGTCATACACTCCCAATCAGATGCTTGAGCAGAAAAGGAGCTTGTAAGAATTGAGCTATTAGGCAAACATGCAAGCAAACAAACAAAAAACCAGGTGGGCAATGTACACTTTGGAAAATGCTGTCTTGCTCTGTTGGCTGCCATCGTGAACCTGTCTTTCTAACATCTGTTATAAACAGCGGTACCCTTCTGCAAACAGTGCCACCTCATGCACAGAGAGAATAAATTTTCCTGGGCATTTGTGGCTCTGTGTGTGGCCCGGGAGGCAGCTCAGCCTGGGATTTGGGCCTGCAAAAATAGAATCATTCTTTCCACTTGCAGAGGAAATTAGTCCTTGTGAAACTTTAGCTTTGTTGAAAGGACACACACAATGCACAGATTTCCTGTCTACAAAATTCATCCCACAGATACTATGAGGAGATATTTTTAAATGTACCCATGCTGGTGGCTGGATTTTGAGATTTTTGCAAAGCAGAAATAGATGTAGTGATCTCTCTTTCTTCCCTCTCTCTCTCTCTTTTTTTTTTTTTTTTTTTTTTTTTTTTGCACTCTACTTTTTTCTCTCTCACAAACTGAAGTTTAACTCAAAATCAGTGGTCCTCGATTAGGTTGACTGCATCCCCAAGGGGACACTTGGCTGTGTCTGGAGAAATTTTGCATTGTCCATATTAGAGGAGGGGTGGACATCTAGTGGGCAGAAGCCAGGGATGCTGCTAAGTAAGCATCTTACAATGTACAAGATGGGCCCCACCAGAGAATCATCCAGCCCCAAATGTCAACAGTGTCAAGGCTGAACAATCTTCTCCTTGCATTGCTTCCCCTCTCTGCTGCTAGTGAAGCCTGTGACTCTGCAGTGGTCCTGCACTTTCCCCCCTCCCCCAACTTTTTAAAAAGATGAGGTCTTGATTTGTCACCCAGGCTGGAACAACTTCCGCCTCCCGGGTTCAAGTGATTCCCCTGCCTCAGCCTCCCAAAGTAGCTGGAATTAAAGGTACTCACCACCACGTCTAGCTAATTTTTGTATTTTTGGTAGAAACAGGGTTTCTCCATATTGGCCATGCTGGTCTCAAACTCCTGACCTCAAGTGATTCCGCAGCCTTGGCCTCCCAAAGTGCTGGGATTGCAGGCATGAGCCACCGTGCCTGACCTGTGATCCTCTTGGAACTCCATTCTTTGCCTCCCCAAGACTGCCCTCAGCTCTTTCCTCCAAACCTCCCTTTATGTTCTTGCTGGAGTTCAGCGAGTTCCTTCTCCCATGCCTATGACTACAGCTCAGGGTTCCAACGTGTATTTCTCCCCACATTTTTCTTAGGTTACATTGTTTTGTTTTATTGCATCTGACATCCCTTTAAAATTACTTATCAAGTCATTACATCTACCTGCACTTGGATGTTCTCTCCTTTCCTAAGTCAATATGTCCCAAACTGAATCCTTCCTCCTCTTGCCTCAATTTTCCCTGGCATAACTTCATTTCTGCAAATGACACTGCAGTTTCCCCAGGCAGCCAGGCTCAAACCTTCATCTTTCAGTGATTCCCTATCAAATTCTTCATCCATTCTCCAGTACAAAATTTACCAGTTCTTTCTACCAAACTCCTTCTGTAGTTATTTCTTTACTGCCTCTTCAGCTTTGCACAGGGTTCTCCTTCATAACCTTTTAGTCTTTGGTTCACCAACCTCCTAACTATCCCCTCATCCTTGATCAGCTCACCCTCAACAATGGGTCATCTTCCTACTGTGACAACACAAACCCCAATTCCTGCCTTTCATTCCTCATTTCCCTGCCTCCTCCCCTGGCAATGATTCCCTCTAGAGAGAGAGAGAGAGAGAGAGAGAAAGAGAGAGAGAGAGAGAGAGAGGGTTCAGGATTACAAAAAAGATGCAAAGATAGTCCAGAGAGTTCCATCTACAGCTCACTCAGCTACTGTTGGTGTTAAAGTTTTCTATCACTGTGGTTCCTTTGTCACAACTAATGAATCCATGTTGGTACATTACTCTTAACTAAACACAAGGTTTTATTTGGGTTTTGCTAGTTTTCCTTTCAAAGTCCATGTTCTCTTCTAGGACTCAGTTCTGGATTTATCATTGCGTATAACCATTTCTCCGTAGTCAAGGCCAGGTGTGAAAATTTATCAGACTGTCCTTTTGTTGTTGTTGTTGTTGATGATGATGATGATCTTGACAGATTTGAGGAGCCTTGGTCAGGCATTTTGCAGAATGCCCTGAGTTTGAATTTACCTGATGTTTTTCTCATGACTAGACTGGGATGACTGAGCTGATGAGACTGTGGTGTTTCTTCTCTTTTGGAGAAGGAGACCTCAGAGGAGAAGTGTCCTTTTCCTGATATTTAATCACAAGTGCATGCTATCAACATGAAGTCACTACCTAAGGTAATGCTTGCCTGGGTTCTCCACCTTGAAGCTACCACTTCCCCCTTCCCATATGCTAATTTTTGGAAGCCAGTCATTAAGTCCAGCTCATTACACACTCAAAGGTGAGGGAAGGAAAACATTTGATATACTTAGACAAGTTTACTTCTAATTCTGTTTTTCAATGTCTATTTTTAATTGAAAATTAATAAATTATAGTTGTATATGTTTATGGGGTACCAAGTGATGTTATGATTTATGAATACAATATGGAATAATTAAACTGATCTAATTCACATATCCATCACTTCAAATACTTACCGTTTTTTTGGTAGTGAGAACATCTGAAATTTACACTCTTAGCAATTTTAAAATGCTTCCAGTTCTTTTTTAAAATTCCACCCAGAGCACATTTATGCTTTCTTTAATTCTAGTTCTATCTGAAGGGTCCAAAAGCTACTTTGTCTGTAGGGCACTCTTTGATTTCTCTTTGATGAAATTCTCTTATTATTTATCAAAAACACTCAGAAACTAAATTCTACCTGTACCCAGAATATTTCAGAGATGTGTGCTTCCTTTCATCTCAGACCACATCTCTAATTTATGTATTTATTTTCCCTTGCATTTCACATAAGTGTTTTGTGTTACTCTGATCATTCCTTGTTGGCTCCTGGATTGCTTGCTGCATTAGTTCTGTCTAGTCCAAAACTGTGACAAGACACACTCAAATGATACTTGCCAAGGGAATGAAGGAGCCATTCATTGACAGCTGATGTTTATATCCTCACACACAATATCATATTTCTTGCACCAAGGCAAGACTAATGTGGGCTTAATTAAAACAATGTTGAAATACTTCTGGTTGCAAAGCTGGGCATATACAAGGACTCCCAAATGCAGCACAGTTCTGAATGCTTGGCAGATGCACAATATATAGGTGTGTGTTCCTTTTTGAAAAATTCATGCCAAGAAAATGAATGCCTGTTTTAGGAAAGTAGTGAAGAGCAGTTTATATATACAGACAGGAATTAGCATACACTGAAGGTGGCATGGCAGAAACTCAGCAATGCCTCTGCAGAGCCAGGTACAGCTTGGGATCTTCCAGAAAGGCTTTCCTCACTATTCCAGTTGGAAATCAATCTCTTCTTCCATAGCAATCTTTTTTTTTTTTTTTTTTTTTTTTTTTGAGACAGTGTCTCGCTCTATAGGCCAGGCTGGAGTGCAGTGGCACGATCTCAGCTCACTGCAACCTTCGCCTCCTGGGCTCAAGCAATTCTCCTGCATCAGCCTCCCGAGGAGCTGGGATTACAAGCATGTGCCACCACGCCCGGCTAACTTTTGTATTTTTAGTAGAGATGGGGTTTCACCATGTTGGCCAGGCTGGTCTCGAACTCCTGACCTCAGGTAATCCTCCCTCCTTGGCCTCCCAAAGTGCTGGGATTACAGGTGTGAGCCACCGTGCCCAGCCCTTCCATAGAAATCTTACAGAATCTGTTCCTGTGTTCCCCCTGTGCTGCTTCATTGACTACTGCTATTTAGCATTGCACATTTACACAGTGACTATTTTTGCTTGTCACTTATAAATGGGACGCCTCATATAATTCACACTGTTCCTGTGCTTCCTGTCTCTGGGTATGAATGACATCAACAGGTGATGACTCTATATCAATATATTTTGTGAGTGCTTACTGCCACATGTGTTCACTTTGCTTATAGCACAAGATGCTAGTCTTGAGTTTTCACATAGAAATACCAACAGCTACTCTTCTTTTAGGTAAGAAGACCTGAAAGACACACATTGGCCCTTTGCTTAAGCACAGTAAGCTACTTTTTCAAAACGAAACCCACACAGAGTCCTCATTATAAAATGTTTCTTCTCCTGAAACATGTTATCCTGGCTACAAAGCACAACTTTTATAAAATAACTTTAGGATACAGTCTTAACTCCAACTCTGTCTCTCAGTACATATTTGCTGTCTGACTAGTCAATTTCTCCATGGTCTTTGCACTCACAGTGGTACCCCGTGGAAAATATCAGTTTGTTTATTGTTCTTTTGAGGCTTTGAGAGTTTCCAAGAGAAATGGCAAGGTTTAATAGAAATCTGCTTCCTGGGAAACCTTCTCTTCCTCCAGTCTTTCCATTGGTGCATTTCTTGCTCCAGTCTTTTCACTGGTGCATTTCTTGCAATAGCTCCATTAACTATTAAAATTACCAGAGACATTCCCAATTTTGTTTCTCATAATCAAACATAGAAAATATACAAACAACATTTTGAGCATTCTTCAACTGTTTTCTTCATGCCTGAACTAGACATTGGGCTCTCTGGAAGTAGCAGTCATGATCATGTTTATTCTAAATGTGATCATTCACACTTAATGATTAAATAATAAATTTCATTATTTAAAGGATTATACATGTCAAATATTGACTATATTTTGAGTGACTCTTCCACTTTTCTCCCAATGCTTTTCCTGGCTTCATCTCATGTAAATCCTCAATTCATATGTGTCATTTTGTATCATACAGACATGTCTAAAATAAGATAGCAGCTAAATCCATGTTGTTTGCTTTGGGAGAAGAATTCTGTCACTCAAAAGACAAAATGATGCCTGAACTTAGTAGCCATCACACAACTTCCTGTCAGATGGACATATCCTGTGATTTAATAGTCGTTTAGTTCTGAGCTGAGCCAATGTGATGTCCCGTGTGTGAAAGCCTTGTCTAAATGCATCCATCACAAGAGACATCTTACAGCAGAAGGCTCTGATTTTAACTGCTGTTGAAATCTGTGCATTGCTCACATTTGGCTGTCTACAAATGATAAAGTAGAGAATTGAGACAACTATTCAGTTAATTTTGTAAAATCTTAATTTTATCGTAATCTTTGTAGTCCTTAAAGTAAGAAGAGATTTGAGTCTTTCAAACAGGTAGAGATAAGTGGTAATTTAGACTATTAAAATACAATTGATTCCCATGTAACTCAAATGCTAATGTTAAATTTTAATATTTTAATATTATAAAGACAACAAAACCAAGACATAATATTTGGATAGCAAAAATATTCTCTCTCTCTCTCTCTCTAGATATATATATATATATATGTATCTCCTGATATGTATCTGAGGGCAGTATTTTACTGTGTAAATAAAATTTACATGCACAAAAAATATTGAGGGAACTTAAAGGATCAAAACCAAGTACTGAACTTTCAGAAATGGATTCCTTTCGGGGATATTATATATTTTATTAATTTAAGTACATTACTAACCCTCTAAACCACTGACAAATGATCTTTCAAATAATGTTCCACATATAAATTGAGTAGAAACTAATACTTGAAAAATACACATAGTCAAAATATATCAGGAAATGAGTAGTTTGTTTCCTTTAGTGGTCAGAAAACATTTTCCCCCACTTTAGGATATGTGCGTCATGTATTTCCAATAAATAATTGCTGAGCTTAATACCTAAGTGATAGGTTGATGGGTGCAGTAAACCACCATGGCACATATTTACCTATGTAACATACCTGCACATCCTGCACATGTACCCCAGAACTAAAAATAAAAATAGAAAAAAGAATTGAGGTGGACAAATTCATCTATTGAGGGCTTGCTTGCATGATGGTGGCTACTACATGTTTCAAAATAATATGCTTAACCTCCCTAACCTTGTATCTGTTTGACAAATGATTGAATGTTGTCATTATCCATGTCAAAATCAAATAATTTTAAAGTTAAAGGAATATGTAGACATCGACCCGTTGATCTTTCCATATTTGACATGTTCTTGGAATTTTTTTAATAGCACAATTTTTCTGCCACATCAAAAAAATATCGATTGATAGTAAAATACTTACCATGTTTCACATGGAAGAGATTCTCCCTCCCATATTGGGAAACCGAAAACAGAGCCATGTTCAAGACAAGGAGACATGCTATTTTGATTCCCTAGAGACTTGCTGTATCCATGAATTCCACACCTTATTAATTCTGTAAGCTTACAGTTCTTATATTGGACTCAGAAAAGGTGTGTGTAGTTGGTCCTGTGCCATGTGTTGGGAGGCTGACCTCCCTTCTAGATTGTACAAACAACACAGTGGGCTCATGGCATTCCCAGACTCAAGTCCTCCTTTTGGTCTATTCATAAGTGACCTTCAAATTCCACAGCAAGAAATGAGTATGAATTTTGCCAAGGCATTGATTCAAATTCTTGGCAAGTATGGTCTGCATAAACACATTCCCTAGCTTCATGGTGATGTGAGCAGTAACTCTGGATTTCCGTGGTTTGGAAGTCTATAGGTTTTTTGTTGTTCTCTACTCATCATGGCAAAGACTGTTTTTCCTATGGGGCATCCTCACTTTATCTTTGCTGTCTAGTTACTGGCAAAAGATACCCATAGTCATCTCCACCATCTGTATGGGTTAGGGTATGAACTCTGCTGGATCCCATTAATTTTGAAATTTGCAAAGATTTAAAAACATATCCCTTGCAAAAATCAAGGCTCCATTTTAAGCACACACTTACAGAGCTCTGTGGGTTGATAAGGTATTTCCACTTAAATGGTCTTTTTTAAACCATCATGGACAACATACGTTGTTGTGCTGTAGGGCTTTATTTCTCATCAACTAGGACACATTACACTTTCCAGATTAATAATAATTAATTTGTGTGTGTGCATGTATTTGCACACATGCAAACCTGCGGGTCTGAAAATAATGACATTTAATTTTAAAATAGAAAAATTTGCATCTTGAAGTACAGTTGAGAAATAACAATGACATGATTACATTAAACCTTTGAGAAACAGTAGAGCCCATGAGTCAATTTCGGGAGACAGCAATTATTGTAAATCAGAAGTGATGCTTAAATGATTTCAGGTTAATTAAAGCAGGGCTTGACCTTATTGCCCCATCAACCTCAGTAGGCTGGCATGACCTGGGTCAGAAATTCCCTGAAGAGGCCTGCCTTATCAATAAATAAGCCATGAGTGGTGATATCATTATTTTCGAAACTACAGCAGGTGACAGACACTTCTGTGCTTTAGAAATCAATGTCAAATTAATGAGTTCAGAGTCAAACGAAAGGTGTACATCTGCATCATCTAAGCCAAATTACATTACTGAAGACCAATAAAATATTAAATAATATCTCAATTTCAGTAGTGCTGACTTTCAGGCCATGTTTTCCTACTTCACAAACGAATTTTAAAAATAGAGAGAAAGAAACGAAAGAAAAATGCATACGATCAGTTATTAGATCTAATCAAATTACCTGTCCCTTGAAGAAATATTAAATATTTATTTCTGGATGACTCTTTTGAAAAGGTGTTCATGTTGATGGGTGCACATCCATTTTCACTTTTAAAGTACACATTAGTGAATTACTAATACAGGCATTAAACAGTATAATGCTTCAACTTATAAAGCAAGATGGAACATAATTTACATTTTTTAGTATGTAGAGCATGTAAAACCCATACAGAAAGTGAGGTTATAAAAGTGAAATCCAGTAAAAAAAATAAGTCACAGATTATTAATATTTTAAAATTCATGTACTTATTTCCCCTCCAAAGAGAAGAGGAATGGCTTGAGGATGCACACATGGCTTTCTGCAAGGGTTAAATTGGTAAAATTGCCTCAAACACAAGAAGGAAGGAGGCAGCTGAAAAAAGGAATGGAGTATGCCTTGCTGGAAAGATGAATATAACTGCCGCTTGTGTGAGAACCTGAATTGTAGCTCATATTTTTTGTTGCCCGTGGACAGAAAATCTGTAAATAGGAAAGAGCACAATAAGTAGGAATATATGAATGAATGAGTGAATACATTTGTCCAAAAAATAACTCAAATATATGACTTGACTTTGTAAGTGAATGGTAAGAAAAGTTGGCTGATATTTTAACCACAGTTACACAGTGGCAAGCCATTATCATAGTGTTTTCAACCCCGGGTGAGTTCATTTTTTTTTTTTTTTTCACTGAGAAAGATCCTTAAAAATAAACTGTGTATCTCCTCAAGAAATATCTCATATTCCTTCTCCAAATGGACATGTATAATAGGTGAAAACTGCATTGAACAGAATCAAACTTGAGTGTTCTGAATGAGCTTTACAAGGGACCTTGGAGTGAAAGAAAGAAAACCTTGTTTTCGGTTGTGCCTGCCAGTATTTCAGTGTTCTTATAAGAGACAGGTCATTTATCCAATCAGATGCTTAGATTTCTTCATTTCTGAAATGACCTAATCAACAGATTTCTAAAGCATTTCCACATAATGTATAGATGTTCATTAGCACTACCTGCCTAGATAAGATGGGATGGAACCATCAATATTGCCATAGATGCCTTCATTGCAGAATTTAGCTTCAGCCATGAGAATTCTGTTGGTGCAAATGAAGTGGAAGGGAAATTTATTCAATCAGGGCTCAGCAGATGGTTTAAACAGGTGCACTGTTTGGGGGGTGGGTTTCAGTTGTCTTGCTGTGGGTTGCACGGGGGTCAGAGGTTATGCTTCAACAGCAAGGTCTTGGATGCCTGGCAAACCTCCGCAGTGCTTTGTGGGGAAGAAAAAAATAGAATGTATTCTTTATGAAATTTATGGGCTGCAAAAGACAACTGTACCTGCATCTGGTTTCTCTTACTGAAAACACATGAAAGCTGTCACCAGGAATGGAAAGCTCAGCTCCCTAGTTCCTGAAAGTGAACAATGCAGGAACCTCAAGGAGATCTGGGATGTATCAGACATGTACAAAATAATCAGCTGATTGCCGCAAAGCTGCCATTGGGACCAGCACTAGCAGACATATACTTCAGGGACACCTGAGCTTTTGACTAGGAAATTCTATGAGAACAAAAAAGTTCAACTTTGAGTGGGACCTACACTTAATCTATATGACATGTACAAAAAGAATTCCAAATGTTTTGGGTCTGCCTATGAATCTCTAAATTTCTCTCTTCATGTAATTGATCAAAGGTAATTTTCCTGATTGGAAGTTATATAATGTTGAATAGAAGTGTTTTTTTTTTTTTCCCCCAGTACAATTCATGTTGATGTACGAGAATTTGTTGGGATGTAAAATCAGTCCTGGCATTTCAAATACTTCAGCTGTATTTGCAGATTTAAGCCCACACTGCCCAATATGGCTGATACCCACCTCCCTCAGTTTCTACTTTTGAAGAAGAAAAATGATTATGGCAACTCATCCTGATAGTTTATTAACAATTCATGAAATTGTTAGGCAGTTTATCAACTACAGTTTTGAGAACTTTTCATGAGTTGGGCACTTTGCCTGACATTTGAAACTCAAAGACATATAAACTATACATCCCTCAGGATTGATGGTTAGGGTATTTCATTTTAGTTCGTTACTGTGCATATCCATTTCTTTCCTATGAAAATAGCCTCCATTTTTCCATGAAAGACTGAATTGAGAGACTGCAGATTTTACTCCACCTGACAACAATGACTTAGTTAGTTTGGGCCTTTGTATTAGGTTGGTGTAAAAGTAATTGTGTTTTTTACTTTAATGGCAAAATTGCAATTACTTTTGCACCAACCGAAAAAATGCATTCCACTCCTTGAACTTCAGTTTCTTCATCTAAAGTGAGGAACTAGAGCTATAGATTGTTTCTATGGTTCTTTAAAATTCTCACTATCAAGAATTTTGTAATTATAGGTGGCCTCCTAACACTCAGACATTATCCTGGGAGGTTAGCTTTGCTAACTAGGTAATACAATGATTAATGTGTACTGAAGATTTCTCCTGATGACATGTAAAAGCCCTATTTTGTGATACTGTAAACTTATATTTGCTGGGTGATAATTCTCGCCCTATTTCCCTACTGGAATGGTCTCCAGATACCTTATGGCAGTTTTCAGATTCTAAACCCATCTTTATAAGAGTGTTTATTTATAAAATGTTTATTGAAATAAATGTGTCTTGATTCTTGATGAAAATTCTAAGACAAGACCCAAGAGACATTGTGGGTCATCTAAATATCACTGAAATAATTGCATAACTTAAACTAAACGCTCTACCATCCACTGCTCCAATCCAATTAATTGACATTTTCTTGTATGTACAATGCACTCTTATGTCTTATTGGCTTAGCATTTATTACACAGGGGGACAATAATGTAGTAATGTTTGATTGTCATATATTTCCCTATCCTTAAGCAACAATATTTGGCAAAATGTCTAGCAGAGAGTAGCAAATACATTAAGTTTATCTTCAGACAACTATGGAGAAAATAACTGGTTCTATTTGTTCAAATAAATCTGTTACACAAAGTGAGAAGTAGATGTGGTTAAAACTGTATGGGAAAATATTCAATCTCACTATCAAAAGAAACACACCTTGTAAAAAAAATTACCAGGCTTCCAATTTGTTAAATTCATAAAACATTTGAGAAGATTACCTATTGTTTGTAAGAGTGTGTGCAGTGGATGTAAATTGTCATTTGGTGAACTTTTTGACAATATGTATCAAATATCTAAAACATATGTATACTCTTTATTTGGCAATTTCATATCTGAAAATTTATCCTAAAGATATTGAACATAAGCAGCTATCAAATGATCAAATATTAACGAATGTCAACAAAATTGAAACAATGTTTGTCAAATCTTAGTCAAAATAGCCAAAACTAGCCACAGAAAAGTGTATAAGTAAAAAATAAGATGGCATACCATGCAATTGTTAAAATGTTTGACACTGGTATGAAAACATAAAATGAAAAATGGGTTAATACATTTTAATAAATACAGGACAAATAGAAAGCAATACCATTGGTAAATATGGACTCATATAAGATAATATGTGGGAAGTCCATACACTAGATAATAATTGCCAATAGCTAGAGGACTATACATATATTTTTAAATTGCTTGTAAGTAATAGGTATTGATTTTATAATGTAATAAAATTAAATGCATTTTGTTTAAAAACAGGCATTACAAAACCATATTTGTCTTTCCAACATTCATTTAGGTTTTCAGCACGGTTGGGAACTTGTTCTTAAATCTGCTTTCAAAGCTAATGCTACCCATAATTCAAGCTAATGTATACACTAGCATTGAGCCAAACTCTAGCTCTTTACTAAATTTTTTCCTATCAGTCCATTTTTAAAGGAGATATATGAATTTGGTTTAAGAAGCCAGCATGAGAACACAAAAGCCACCCTGAATAAGCAGTCAAAAATAATGTAAGTGGACAAGGTTTTGGCAAATTACTTTAAAATCACCTGTTAGCCAGGGGGACTTAGGTCAATTCACCCAATGGATTGACCAATCCTACACACTTTTAAAAGAGTCTAGTTTGCAGGATGAAGTGAACCCAGGCAATATTTGTGGATGATTCCCTTTGGTGTTGGTGATAGAATTGTGGTTGTCGGGTTGTGCAGTACCACACCAGTAAGAGACTCTCCAATTGTAATCTGTTCCCAAGGGTAATATCAGAGGAAGACTGCTTAAAGCCCAAATGATGAGACCACTAATAGGGAAACATGCCATTGACTCCTGTGGCAAAGGAAGGGGAGTAAAAATAGGAAGATGATAGGTTACTATTGATTGACATGTGCCTAATAGGCACAATCTTATGCTAAGATAAATATGCATTTTTGTGAGCACTTTAGTTCTAGTGTTTAAAATCATGTCCCTAAGATGTTTCTTCAAAATATTTTGAGCAGCAACAACATCAAGTTTTATGTAATAGGCTATTTTTGAAGCTTTTTAGCATTATTACAAGTAGATAGTAACAAGAATTAATACCTAAAGTCATATGGAGTGAAATTTGTATTGCATCTTAGAAATCAAGAAATCATTGCCTAATTATGTTCTCTAATTTTCCCAATAATGTAGTGAGGTTGGACTGTATTTATTATGTTTTCATAGGTTAGAGGAGGGCTGAAGAGTTAAATAAAAGGTTTGTACAATTTTGTGTTCTTCATAAAATATTGAAAATAACACACATTTTTATTAATCCACAAGTTCAATGAATATGAAATAGAGAATAAAGGGAAAATAGCTCTTCCTACCCTATCCTTCCAACCCTCTACTCTCCTGATGGTTACGAATGTGTACAGCCTCATACATATTATTTTTGGTACATTTAGCACACATTTCAAAATACAAATGACTGCATTATGTACACACATTTTCTGTACTACTCACGTTTTTCATTTAAAATCATATATTAAAAAACTTTCTAAACCAATGGAGATACATACCCTTCTTCTTAGTTCTTGTTGACATTTCTCTATGCTGATATATGATTTCCTTAACCAGTGCTATACTGTTCATTGTTTAGGAAGTTTATAGATTATACTCGCAATGATTTGAAGAATTATCTTGTGCATTCATCTTGTATGACTGTGATACAATTTCTGAAAAATTTGATGGAATTTTTTGGTTCCAGGTGTGAAAATGTTAAATTCATATTCTCTCAAATTGCACTTTGCACTCTCACTACTGGTTGTACACAAATACAAGTTTCTTCACACTATTTCCAATATTTTATATTACCTTTGCTAATTTATCTGTAGTCTGATAGATTCAAATGGTATCTTTTTATATCTTAAGTATTTCTTCTACAAGCATTCCACATGCAATTTCTAATTCTCAGAATTGTCTGTTATATTCCTTATTCCTTTCTTCTGCTGGTTTTGTGGCTTTCCTATGGATCTATGAGATTTTTTACGTAATTGTGCAAGTAAGAATAATGATACATTTTATATTTAATTTTATCATCTACATTGCTTGTCCCTTGTGTCCACACCATTGTTAGGAGTGGAGAAAAGCATTGAATTTTATGTATTTATACCTGAAATACAACAAGTCAAATTTATAGAATGATGAAAGAAAATTTCAAAGACTCCAGTTAAGATACGGTTCTCAAATCTCACATGGGGTACCTGCAGGTAAATGGAGGATAAGCATTGTCTAGTGTCCTGTCTCACCTGTGGGTAACTGTCAACTCATATGAAATACAAATTTCTTAACTAATGAAAACAAACAGGCTATTTTTAGTGCTGACAGAACTACTGTCCTACCTTTTCCCACATTCTAAACTAACACTGATGGTATCATAAGAAGTAGGTGTAGTTGAGGATACATTTTTAAAAATAAAACTGACCAAACAATATATAGGTGATAGAGTTTGGATTTGTGTCTCTGCCCAAATCTCATGTCGAATTGGAGGAGGGGCCAGGTGGGAGGTGATTGGATCATGGAAGCAGATTTCCCCCCTGCTGTTCTCATGATAGTGAGTTCTCACAAGATCTGATGGTTTAAAAGTGTGTGGCACCTCCCCACTCACTCTCGTGCGCTCTCTCTCTCCTGACATTATATGAAGAAAGTGCTTGCTTCCCCTTCACCTTCTGCCATGATGGTAAATTTCCTGAGGCCTCCCAGTCAACCTTCTTGTTAAGCCTGTGTGAACTGTGAGTCAATTAAATCTCTTTTCTTCATAAATTACCCAGGTTCACGTAGTTCTTTATAGCAGTGTGAAAACAAAATAATACAGTAGCTAATGAAATTAATACTTCCAATGTGCATACTGACATTAGTAACACCTAACCAGAGCATAATATACTTTGCAGAATGCTTTAATACCTCTTCTGCTTGACATCTAAAGAAATCTGACTTGCTGTCATCCTCTTATATTTAGCAAGAGGAGATGTTTTCTATGTCAAGAAGTGTTTTTATGTCATCTGTCATTTCTGTGGGCCCTCCCTTAGTTTATCTACCATCGGAAAGCAACTTGTAAGTATCACTTTCAAGGAACAAGAAAATAATATATTTCTGCTGTGATAGAAGTCACTTGTAACCCTGCCTGTTACATTCCTTGCGTAATGTCAGGTCCATATTCCCAGACGTCTGTTTGAACACAAGGTAGACGCATCTAGCCATTCCCAAAAGTGAGACACCTACAAAAACATCCAACATTGTTTTGGGGTCTGATCTGATTGAGCTACATTGAATTGAGTCAAACAGGAAAAAAAAAAAATGAGAAAAGTTTTCCATTTTTCCAGTTTCCTGTAACTGTACAACAGAAAACTCCAATCACATTTAGAGTGGTGATTCAATGCATAGTAGTAACCCATGCTTTCCAATATCCCATCATGCATAAAATAATAAAACAAATCAAGCTGGGGTTATAGAGGTGGACTTTTAATCACTGGCTTGTTCTGAATTTCCCTGCATAAATACTTTTGTGTAGACTCAGTCATTCTTTGAAAAATATTCTCAATCATTAAAAATCACAAAACAGATTGAATGTTATTTAGCCACAAACAATAGAACCTACATACTTCGGCTGCCATGCAGCTACCATTTCTCTATGTAGCATTACGAGTTGCTTGCAATGCTTTATTTGCTCCCACCGTGCCTAGAATATTTGGTATGTAATAAAATTGACCCACAGCCAAGTGAATGGTTTGATTTTTGCCTGACTCACTTACTGAGATTTGTTATCCATCTGTCCTAGAATGGAGTATTTCTGCCTTGCTGTAGACATGTGAAAATGAATGGTGAGAATTCTTTTGGTTTCAAGGAATGGAAGCTACATCAATCTAGCTCTCAATTTCATAGGAATCTGGGAGAAACTGAGCAACCAATACTTAGGAAATGTAGGCACCTAACTGTTACAGTAGATAGTTAGGCAGACATGAGCAGGATGGGAGACGGCCCTCTCACCCGCCAGGAATGTCAGAGGACCATCAGGTGATGGTCAGGAGGTTGTTAAACTGTCTCTCTAAAATAATAATTGGTCACAGCCAAATCCAGGGAAAGGTCAGTCTCCTAATAGATAGAATCTGGTGATTAGCAGCTTCCCAATAAGATCTCAGGAATTGGGTGAATGGGCTCAAGGATGTGCAGTACAAGGCAAAATGATGGAGTTTAACTGGTCTATGACCTTCCTTTAGGAATGCTCGACTGGCAAGGGGAAAGCACCTCAGGTGAGCACGTGCACAACTTCAGTAAACACACTGCGCATGCAGCCCCTCCCAAGTGCTAGCAGGCCACTGCGCATGCAGACAGCCCACCCTAAGGGAAGAATCAAAGGAGAAGAGACACAAGACCCTGCCGAGACCAGTTCAGTCAGGGAGACCCTAACCCAGTAGTGCTAGAGGAATTAAAGACACACATACAGAAATATAGAGGTGTGAAGTGGGAAATCAGGGGTCTCACAGCCTGCAGAGCTGAGAGCCCCGAACAGAGATTTACGCACGTATTTATTAACAGCAAACCAGTCATTAGCATTGTTTCTATAGATATTAAATTAACTAAAAGTATCCCTTATGGGAAATGAAGGGATGGGCCAAATTAAAGGAATAGGTTGGGCTAGTTAACTGCAGCAGGAGCATGTCCTTAAGGCACAGATTGCTCATGCTATTGTTTGTGGCTTTAGAATGCCTTTAAGCGGTTTTCCACCCTGGGCGGGCCAGGTGTTCCTTGCCCTCATTCCCGTAAACCCACAACCTTCCAGCTTGGGTGTTAGGGCCATTATGAACATGTTACAGTGCTGCAGATATTTTGTTTATGGCCAGTTTATGGTCAGATTTTGGGGGGCCTGCTCCCAACAAGACCCCTGAACCATGCCATTGTAAAATCCCAAGTCAAAGGTCAACTATATACTTGAATCTCTAAAGTTGCCTGCTTGACCCTCTTCCAAGTGTAATTTACTTCTTTTCATTCCTGCTCTAAAACTTTTTAATGAACTTTCACTACTGGTTTCAAGCTTGCCTCAGTCTCTCACATGCTTTATGCCGCCTTGGTTGTATTCTTTCTTCTGAAGTGGCAAGAATTGAGGTTGCTGCAGACCCGTATGGATTTACCACTGCTAACATAATAAAATATGCAGTCACTCATCTGCTGTCATCTTTCAAACCTCAACTCTGAGACCAGCGATATTTCTTCCAGATTGGCAGCTTTCACAAAGTTGATTTACAACCACAATATCCTCAAGCAAATGTTACTCAGCCATACCACAGGCCAACTTTTGAGTCAGATGTGAGATCTTAGAGACTTGGTTTCATACCATCGAAAAATTATGACAGTTCTTAAAGACATTTCCCAGACATGCCACTGTTTTTATGGCAAGAATATTAATATAAAACAGCATTTATTCAGAAAAAAGATGTCAACTCCTTATCCCATAATGCAATTAATTAAGCCTTGATGGGTGTGAATACCCCTTCTCTTGATTTCAATTGGGGAAAGGGTGTGGCCTAGTGGGGCGTACTTACTGCTGTTCTCCAGATGCACAAGCACATGCATCTTAACACATTTGGAGAGATGGAGTTGTAAGCGCCTAAACCATTGAGCTTCACTTTCCCTCTGTGAAGGAGGCATCTCACATTTGACCTAGAGAAATCGTGTAAAATGTTTGAAATTTGAACGCAAAATGCTCAGTCTCAGTATTAATTGTCCATTTTGCTCAGATATATCCTACCTCCAAAACCATGCTGCTATAATAGATGATTTTTTTTTTCGTTATTAAGTTGCTTTGGTTTAACTGCACATTTTATAATAACTAAGCCACAGGACGTGTTGGAGATATCTATCTGGAAACACTGGATCTTATTACACAATCGCCTAGCAATGCATTATTACCCTCTTTCCTAACATTTTCATTTCTATGGCAATACTTCAAAGTGCTATTCCTTTGTAAAATAATGTAAGATAAGTTATTTATTCATTTTCTATCTGATGAACAATTATGTTTTCATTTTATACTATACGAAAATGAACACTTGTATTTGTGTATCTATACGTTTATATCTACTCATTCTTTTTTGTTTGTTTTTTGTTTTTTTGAGACAGGGTCTCACTTTGTCACCCAGGCTGGAGTACAGTGGCATGATCATGGCTCACTGTAGCCTAGACCTCCTGGGCTCAGGTGATCCTCCCACCTCAGCCTCCCGAGTATCTGGGACTACAGGTGTGCACCACCACACTGGCTAATTTTTGTATTTTTTTGGTACAGATGGGTTTTCGCCATGTTTCCCAGGCTGATCTTGAACTTTTGTGCTCAAGTGGTCCACCTGCCTCAGCCTCCCAAAGTTCTGGGATTACAGACTTGAACTACCTTGCTTGGCCTCTATTCATATTTTCTAAATAGCCATATCTTTGTATATTATCTCCAACATTTTTCATAGACTAGTTTATTTGAAAATCACATTGACAAGAGATATATACTCTTTAAAATTACATTTATAGAGTGAATAAGTATATTGTGAAAATTTGCATAAATTTACACACTTATAACACCACTAAGATTATATATAGGTTTCCATTTCAGCCTGTTTAAACAAACATGAATTACCACTTTGTCAAATATAGGCCAAAATCATAGGGACAAAACAAGAATCTCCCTGGGTCTTTTCTGTGTATGTGTGTGGAAGGGATAGTAGTGAGGTTGAAACATTTTTATGTTTACTAACTACTTTTCTCTCTTCTGGAAATTGCCTGTTTATAACCCTACCCACTATTGTTTTAGCCGTAAAGGCAATTTTGAGGGTAAGGAACAGATGTTAACTTCTTGCTTATGGACATAGTATGATCATTTGTTTCCAGATAATAGTGTCATTTTGGCTTGCATACAGTGCATTTTCCATGCAAAATGAGTGACTGGTCAGGATTTTTCTTCACAGTTTTCTTATTACCATACCCAGAAACTCCTTTCACAACCAGAATATTACAAAAAAGTCACTCATTTTTTGTATAGTTATAGTCTTGTTTGCTACACATGAATTTCTTATGTGTATCTAAATTACAGTTTGCTGTGCTGGGTGAGGTAGGAGTACAATTTTCATTGGAATAATTCATCTTTTCACAACTGGTTTGACATACTAGCTTTACAAGCTACTGAGGTCTATGTATCTGGTACAGTTTCCTGACTTTTGAGTTCTCGGTTTATTCCAGATTCTGTGTGCTCTGTCTTTTGTTACAATTTTAAAACCCTACATGTTCCAGTGCTCCCTCCCCCCATGATTTCCCATTTCATTATTTTTCTGGCTATGTTTTTCAATACACGTGAATTTTAAAAGTCAACAAAGGGAGTTTGTTTGGAGTCATTTTGAGTTTTTATTAATTAATTTAGGCAGTTTCAACATTTCTACAATATTGTGTCATCTCACTTACTGATAATTTATGTTTCAATTTTCTGAAGCACTTTTTCTTAAGCTTTATGCTTTTCTTCACATTTTTCATTCCTGCTACTTACTAAATTGGCTCCCGAGAACATAATTATTTTGTTTGCTACTAAGAATGTGATTTTTCTCACACAATATTTTCTGAGTGACATTTAGAGGAAGAAACCTTTTTATGTAAGTATCTTTCTGAATTCCTCTGAATTCATGTGTTTTGTCTAATCCTTTTCAAACTCTTCTATAAGGCTTTTTAAAAACAAGCACCTTCATGAGATTATTTAATCATTTTTATGATAGCAGAACATATTTATTTATTCTGATTGTGCTTAAAAAGATTTTCATTGCTTCAGTGCTTAGCCTGAAGATGGTATTTGTCTTATGTCATCTTTCAGATCAAGAAAGTAGTAAACTGTTCTGAATTTTGTCAGATTTGGCATTTTAAAAATCTTTTAAAAGCTGGAATTTTCAGCTTTTTTTTGCCAAAACAAAACTATCCATTAAGATCTTTGGCACCAGAGTATCCAAGAGAACCCCTTTAACCTCTTTTTCATTGTTTATGTAGAACTATATTGGGGTTTTCACAGTGCTCTTCCTTTTCTAGGTGTGGCCATTTTATGGGCTCTTGTGACACCTGTGCATACTTCCTGCAGCACAATAATGTACATACACACATATACATACACACACACCATATATATATACACACACACACATACATACACACACACATATGCACACAGTTGATTCTTGTTATTTATGATAGTAATGTTCTATAAAGTCACTGTGAATGCTGAATTATCATAATACCATTGCTCTTAGGAGAAACATAGGCTTAGCGAGTCTATGAAGTCTCTGATCACATTTTCATCAACTGGTCAATGCATGACCTTGGTTTGTGTGTCTCTGTTTAAAGACACTGTATTTAATATATATAGTTGATTCATTCATGTTGAATGCACAGCCAACACTATGACTCATGCCTGAGAAAAGCTAATTGAACACACTCATCTTCTCTGTAGGACACATCAGAGCTTTTTTGTGCTTAGCAACATTAGACAGCACTTCAGCACCAGGCTTGGGTGCTATTTGAGAGTGACATCACCAACAAAAAGCACAAAAATGTGAGCAATGTGGGTGTCAGTTATTGAAAATTGTCACCACTCTGTGCATGTCTCTGGATGACTATGGAAGTGCTGGATTACAAATCAATTTTAGTAAGCAAACTTGCAAATATGGAAGTCAACAAGTGATGAAGATGTGAGTGTGTCAAATGCAATAGACTGTGAACTTCTCAGTGTAGGACACAGACATTTCTTGTCCTTGTTCCAATGGAAATAGCATCATGCCTAGCACTGGATAATCTATAGACTAAGCTGTTCTTAAACTTTTTAAAATTATAGAGTTTTTTTAAACTTGAAATGCAAATAAAATAGATAAATTCAAATAAAATAGATAATAGTAGATTTCCCCTGCTTGATATTTTGTCATTCCCCTTTTCCTTTGGGCAGGTCAAGTGAATTGCAAGAGATTATATTACAAGCAGGTAATTACAAGCCTCCAGAAATGATGCTTTTCAGATTCTAGGATCCTAGTTGAGTGCATTTTTCTTTACTCGAAGCTGTCTCACTTCCCATGTGCTCTTATGATAAACTCAATGATGTAACCTCTCCTAGAAAACATCACTCATAATTCTTAGTTTCATGTAATTCCTGAGCTCTTTGCAGTGTGAACATGTCTAATATATAACAGCTGGTATTGAAATGACGATTCCACCACAAATTGTAAATTGTCCAGTCAGGATCTCAAATGCCGTTTTCCCATCAGGAATCATTTGGTAACACAGTCTCCTGGAAATAATCATCTCTGCTATATATGGAGCCTCATTAGGGAGGAGTGAGCCCCCATAATCAGTTCAGATGCGTGATTTAAGGATACCCACACCAAACTCTGCCACTAACATAATTATCCATGTGGGAGGTCTTTGGGAAGGCTTTCCACACATTTTTATCTTATAACTCACCCCTGTGTGGAGTTAGAAGAGGACTGTGTTTAAATGCTTGAAGTTTGATAATGTAAAATGAAGCAAAATTAGACCTTAATCTGTGTCAACACCAACTAAATGAAGTTTTCAACATATTTAGTCCCTGGTCCTGGCAGAGAATCGGGGTGATGTAGCCAAGCGTTCACATATGTCTGCCAGCTCAGCTTTTCTTTGCTCTAAGGGCTGCATGAGAAAGGGTTCCCATAGACCCAATGGCCCCAGAAGCTGCCTGGAGCAAACCACCCCCTTTCACAAATCTAACGTTCTGGGAGAAATGCCGACCTAAACAATGTGACTCCATGAGAGAGGATCATCACATTCTTTCATCTGCTCATCTCCTATAAACCCACAAGGAAAAGTGCTCCGCGTAAACTTCAGGAACCTTATTCTCATGTTTATGGTAAATATCAGGAAACAAGAATATGCTTCCTATCTTGTAGTTCTGTTACCTACAACCAGGATTCCAACATTACATAAAGCATTCAGCTTCTCCTTGACTTCCATTCTCTGGATAAGCATACATTTTAGAGAGATTATATTTTCACATGAAAAGTTGACTAAAGTCTCATTAACTTAGACCATATTTCACATAGAAATGTTGTGTTTCTCTGGTGCTACAGTCTCTGTCCACAAAGAGTGAAGATAAACTAAACTACTCACTGTAAAGAATTGCATCATGCTATTCAATGGAAGGGATGTAACCTACGATCTGAGGGTTGAACCTGTAGCAAGGAATCCAGGATTACAGAAAAGTTAAATTTTGCAGATGTTCTCATGCCAGGAACCAACTTAACTTTCAGCAAGTAATGGGAGATGAAAATATAGTTGGCTTTTAATAATCATTGATCTTTTCTTTTGTCTATCTATCTTGCTGGTTACCAGAAATAAAATTCTATCTATCTATCTATCTATCTATCTATCTATCTATCTATCTATCTATCTATCTGATCTCTATGCGTATCTACCTATCTATCTATTCACCCATGTATGGATATATCTATCTATCATCTATCATCCATTTCTATTTAACTCTCTCATATTTCTACATACCTATCTAATCTCTATGTCTATCATCTATCATCTATTTATATCTATCTAATCTCTATATCTATCCGTCCATGTATCATCTATATCCATCCATGTATCTATCTATCCATCATTAATCTCTATGTGTCTATCTATGTACCTAAGTATCTATATCCATCTATCACACTATTTATCTATCCATCATCTATATATCTAGCTACCTATCCATCTATCATATGTTTTTATGTATGTATGTATGTATGTATGTATGTATCTATCTTCTATCATTGATCTCTATCCATCCATCATCTATGTATGTATGTATGCATCATGTATGTATATATCTGTCTATCTACCTATCATCTATTTCTATCTGTCCATCCCTCTATGTATCTATCTACCTTTATCTGCCCGCTTATAGCACACATCTATCTTTTGATGGTCTGCATTATTCATGCAAGAAATGTGAACACGGTGCAAGTCTTTTTTCTTGTTTACTTGGGTTTTGCTTGCAGCATTTTGAAGAAACAAAACCCATTTGAATGAAACCATGATGTGTGCAGTCTCCAGGAATGCAGTAAAACTCCCCAGCAATTCACTTGCCCCAGTGTGTATGTCCCTGGGAATGTGGTGAAGCTCCCCAGCAATTCACTTGCCCTAGTCTAAGAGAGAGACTTTTTTCATGGTATAAGTATGTAAGTATTTAGTGTTTGTTGTATTCATAACTAATACAATTTTAGGCATTCAATACAAATCTACACAATAATATATTCTGTTTAATAAGAATATTTACTCAAGCCCATAGTTAACTTTATGTGAGTCATCTTGTGAAGTGGCAGAAAATCCAAGATAACATAATGTTTGTGAACCTGTATTTACTTACCTTATAGTACCACTTATATCTAAATGCCTGGAAAAATAATCATTTAAATTGAAACATTAAAATACTATATCTTTAGGTCTCAGTGTTACAGTAGAGTCAAATGTAAGCTATTTAGGATCTGCTAAGGTCATATGTAGTCTTCAAATATTGTATGAAAGGAGAAAAATGCAGCTTATTTCCTGAAACCATGGGGTTTATAAGGAGAGTTTATTACCTGATAAGAATAGATGTTTTGTATTCCAAAGCAGGTAACATTTAGGCTTTTTAACTGTTCACAAATAAGTCATGTATCCATAAACTGGGAGAAATAATAAAGGAAATATCATTCCATCCCTTTAATTTTAAGGATCTGAGACTCCTTGAGTTTATTTGTGTTTCAATAAAAGGATGTAAAAGCTGTATGCAAAAGCTTTTAAATCATCTTAGATACGTGCTATTGCTAATATTAGCTATGCCTTTGAAGCGTCCATGGGTTGCAAATTTACAAAGCCCTCCACATTCACTATATTCAAACTGTTCTTTGACATACTTCTGATTTTCACAGGAATCTCAGGAACTTAAAGCATGTTGCAAACACTAATTACACGTAAGTATGTGAAGCATGTAAGAGAGCAAACTCGAGGAAGATAAATATTAACCCCACTTGATCATGATGTCAAATAAGATGTAGAGGCTGCCCATACTTATGCCAGATCTCTGGAACTGGGGGGTGGAGCCCACATGCCTTTATCAACTAGATTCACAATGTTGCTGGCTTTCTTCATTAGCTTGTGAAAAGAATTATGGCAAAGCTCTATTTCAGTACTGTACAAAGTGCTAGGTAACTGTAAAAAGTTACTTAGAATTGAGAAGTCAAATAACTATTAAGATTATAGTTCAACTTACTTAGAATTGAGTTGTCAAATAACTATTAAGATTATAGATCGACTTTCAGTAAAATTCTGCATGAGTCTGTCTTCAGAAATTAATAACAAGGAGCCACATACTCATGTGCTCAGATGTTGTTTGTGAAAATTAATACAGATACAGAGTCCAACTCTCTTAATTTCCTGGAATAGGGGGACCATCACAAGCAAACTATGAAACCTAAACAAATACAGCAAAACAAATACAATTGATCCTTGAACAACATGAGCTTGAACTGTGAAGCTCCACTTATATGAGGATTCTCTTCCACCTCTGTCACCCTTGGGACAGCAAGACCAACCCCTCCTCTTCCTCCTGCTCCTCAACCTCCTCAACATGAAGACGACGAGGATGAAGACCTTTATGATAATCCACTTCTACTTAATGAATACTAAATACATTTTCTCTTCCTCACAGTTTTCTTAATAACATTTTCTTTTCTCTAGCTTACTTTACTGTAAGAATACAGCATATAATATATATATGTATATATATCATAAAAAATATGTGTCAGTTGGCTATGTATGTTACCAGTAAGGCTTCCAGTCAACAGTAGACTATTAGTAGTTAAGTTTTTAGGGAATCAAAAGTTGTACATAGATTTTTTAAGTACCTGGGGGCTGTAATAAGGCCTATCTTTGTTAGGCATTATGGACCATAAAGAATTAACCACGACCCTTGCCTTTAAGAGTTTGCCTCTAAATAGAAAGAATGGACCTCTTTCTTTTTTTTTGAGACAGAATCTCTCTGTCGCCCAGGCTGGAGTGCAGTGGCGAGATCTCGGCTCACTGCAACCTCTGCCTCCCAGGTTCAAGCGATTCTCCTGCCTCAGCCTCCTGAGTAGCTGGAACTACAGGTGTGCACTACCAAGCCCAGCTAATTTTTGTATTTTCAGTAGAGACAGGGTTTTGCCATGTTGGCCAGGCTGGTCTCGAACTCCTGACCTCAAATGGTCCACCTGCCTCGTGGCTGGGATTACAGGTGTGAGCCATCACGCTCAACCAGAATGGACCTCACATTGACCACATGGGCTTTAAATAACAAGCTGGGAATTGACACAACAGACAGCCTTGAGTTCAATCTCTTGAGGCTTGGGGCATGCAGCAAGAAATGTAGAGCATCTAAGTCTTCCCTTTCTGAAGATTAAGTTAGTCCCAATCGGGGAAGAAACTTGCATAGTGCCCTTCAATCTCAATTCTCTAAAGCTAAAAGTAGAGGGAAATCCTCTGCTCACTCGAGCCAAAGGCTCCTCCTCTGCCTCCTAATCTCTGCTCCTGGATCTACACCTCTCATGGGCAGTTGGAAATGGGAGTTGCCCCTCTCCTTAGGAGAAATGCTTCCTGCTACATACCAGTGGGTCACCTTTGCTTCTAGTTCCTACAGAATAATCTCATCACAACATCATAGTTTCCTCATCTATTGATTCGCATCCATTCATTTATTTGAGTATTTACTAAATACTTGTGTGGAAAAGCTCAATTCCAACACTGGGTTTTGCAAGTGCGGTGCTGAACTAGACAGGCCTGGTTCCTGCCCTCGGGTATTTTGCACATCGCTACTCATTCCAAGCTGTAAAGTTGGGCTTATCCAGGCTTAAATAGCTGCATATGTTCTGGGTCAAAACTTTAGGGTCCTGTACCTCCATCTTAGGTCTTCATCTTTCAAAATACCTACTCACACACACAGGATAAACACGACTGAAGTAAGACAACCAAGTATCTTTTAATTGCCATATATACATATACATACATACACATATGTATGTATGTATATGTGTGTGTGTGTGTGTGTGTGTGTGTATTTGGAGACAGGATCTTGCTCTGTCATCAATGTTGGAGTGCAGTGGTGTAATCATAGTTCGCTGCAGCCTTGAACCCATGGTCTCAAGCAATTCTCCTGCCTCAGCCTCCCAAGCAGCTGGGACTACAGGTGCACACCATGACACCTAGCTTATTTTTACATTTTTTTTGTTGTAGAGACAGAGTCTTGCTATGTTGTCCAGGCTAGTCTGGAACTCCCGGCATCAAGCAGTCCTCTAAAAGTGCTGGGATTACAGGTGAGAGCCACTGTTCCTGGACTGTATTTTATATTCATGTTGAGAAAAGCAACATCCTAATGGAAAAAAACCCCACATTTCAGAGAGACACAGCTGTGACTCGACTAATTCCTGCCATTTATTCTGCAGGATCAAATTCTATCTTCTCAGGCTTCTCCTCCTCAAGGACTGAGGGTTAGTTGAGGAGTATTCTTAGCTTTGTAGAAGAGGCAGGATTGTCAAGGAGGGATGCAGCTGTGAAATGCTCCTATGTGCTGCCTTCGAGCTGCTACTTTGAAAAATCCTTATGAGCCGTGCAAGTCCCTTCCTCTATTGGAACTAACTGAATCTTCAGAAAGGTGAGGCTTAGAACTCCATACTTTTTGCCCCTTCCCTTCCCCCACCAAAAAAAACCCATGGTGATTAAAGATACTTGGTTGTCTTAGTTTACTAATATGAGATGGGGTGACCCAGGACTCAGAGAAGAAGCCCTTATGATGTATGATGAGAAGTCCATAGGCTTTTGTGTGTCGTAGGGCTGGAGAAGGACATGCTTGGGAAGTGGAACAGGGTGACCATGACCTTGGAGTTCAGAAAGACTGCTCCAGGGAATCAACACCAGGAAAGTGAGTTCCTGGTGAAGGGTAGTGGGAGGAGAGAGTGGATAACTGGTTTAGCCCACCTGTGTAAGTGTTGAGAGTTAGACTCTACTTCTCCCCTCTCCCACGTCGGTTTCAGAAGCCTTGACTTCCAACTTGAGGTTGGCGAGTTTCTTCTGGGGATACTGGGGAGACATAAATGACAACTCATAAGTGGTCAGAGCATCAGCATAGGCGGGGTGCACTGTGTGGTTTGTCATCTGTGGGATTTCCAAGAAGGACACTTACAAGCCACATCCTCTTATCCTCCAAGTGCTTGGGTCCCAAGCTCTTCCATATAAGCCGCATCCTCTTTTCCCTCCACTGCCTGGGTCCCAAGCTCTTACTCTTTCCCTGCCACATTTCCTATTGACTCTCAACAAGTCAGGAGCATCAATCTGAGGCCATTTCCTAAGATTTTGAAAGGAATCCTGAGTAATGTCTTTCAGACCGAGGACATTCTGACAGCTGATTTACCAGAGGGGCATTTTTTACCCAGATAATACCTGAGGAAAATGAATGTCTGGTTGGTACTGATACCCAGTCGTAAAGTAGAAAAAAATCACAGTGAGAAATTGTGTACACACAATAAGAAATACAGTATTCACCGGTTACTTTCTTCTATTTATTTGACATTCTGTTTTAGAAGAAGTTTGTAGCTTTCCATAGTAAACCCTACTTTCATCTTTCTGCTCAAGGAAACAATAGATACGACTCAAGGAAAGTGTGAGGAAATCCAAAAGAGAGCATCTCCCCGTAAACCTGATCAAATTCTGTGGAGAGTTTGGCGTTAATTGAATGAAGTGGCAGCCTTTCTGTAGTTGAATACGTATCAAAGTGAGGTACAAGTTGTTTTCCCTAAAAGAGTGTATGTGTGTTTGAGAGTGAATATTTGCACACAGATATATATTTATAAAGATCTATAACAAGGCAATGTGGTTACATTGTGTTTGAATCAACATGTTTTGGATTAAGTCTCACTTCATCAAAAGCTCCCATTGAGATAAAAAGTGTCTCTCTACTACTCTGTTTTCCTACATCATTACATAAAACTCCACCACCCCTGGTGGGGAAAGAAAACTAAGAAATCTATTTTAAATATTCAAGGAATATATGCAGGAAGTGTTATTACATTCTATTAGCTACACCAACTGCTAAATAGAGAAAAGTCAGTTCAAAACTAACCGATATCCAGTCCCTGAAGTCTTCCGGGTGAGATTTTGCAGTGGGGGTCTCTAGAAAAGAAAGAATTACTTACTTACTACCTTGAAGTGTTGGAACTTAGGTGTGTCAACCTGAGGATGGCTTTCCCATCTGTGTTTTAAAAACCATATCAAGTCTGTGCATGTTCAGGACCTGTTCATGGGTGAGTGTGGGGCAGAAGCAGAAACTGACACTCTCTATCTGTTCTAAAACAAAAACAAGGCTTTTGAATTACAAATTTGGAGGCAGAGTTCTGGCTCATGAGAGTGTTAAGGGAAATTATTTGCAAGCTTGGACATAAAAATATGCAGCAAAGTCTAGATCTGTTTTATTTACTTTCTTTTTTGCTGCTGCAAAAGTCTTTTTTTAAATCTTTCTCTCTTCAGGTTAAAAGAAATGGACTGAGCTGGCATATTTATCAAAGCAATTTACTGAGAATGCACTTTGACAGACTGCATTAAGAATGTTGACTTGTGAAAACAAAGGGTTGCTTTATAATGCACATAAATTATATGCTTTAAAAAAGTGAAGGGTCTGAATTTTTTTTAATGATCCTCTAGCTAAAGTAGAATGGAGTTTTGCCTATTTTTCATTTTAGCACTTCAAAAGGTCTTCTCAGAATCCCATGGCTGACATAACTCAAGCAGAAAAGATAGCACAACTGCATTATGCTTCTCTACTTGGATCTATTAAAATTAGATTTAAGTCAACATATATTTATTAAGTATCAACCATGAACCAAAGACTGTGCTGAATGCTTTTAAGGATACAAAGATAAACCAAACAATGTCAGAAGAAGGTTGAAGGGAAATATCTCCTCAAATAGTAGCCTACCAGGGTATACTAAAAACTGTGCCCTCAGAAGAACAATATGGTTTCAAAGAAGCAATTGATTGTGTTTGGTTGAAGGCATGTAAATTATCTTATTTAAAACCAAAGTTTCACTTCCATGTTTCTTGAGGGATGGATACTGGAAGAGACAGAAATCAAGGCAGAAGGGGGAGTCCAGAGGCACTAAGCAGCCTAAGCAAAGGTAACGTTTAAGGTCTGTTAAGGTGACTGGTTTGACTTGGTGTCTCAAGTACACATAGAGGAAGAGGAAGAGGAAGATGCAGGACTGGAAAGAGTGCAGCTTTGACACATAATTGATGGAAAATATGAGGAAGCTATGAAGATCTGGTAAGAAAATGCTATGCTGAAGGTGATATTTAATAATGGTTAATCCTGAAATGGTGTATGGTTGAATTGTTAAGGGATATGACTGAAGTTCCATCATGGGAGTATGGTAAAAAATTGCTGAGAAGCAGTTGTATCTGAAATGCATGGGAAAACGTGAGAATGGAAAAGAAGATGGATGTAGAATATTGTCTCCATACGTTGTTAAGTGTTTGTGGAGTGAGGAAAGAGTTTAAAAATTACTTCCGCTATTATTGGCTTGACCAAGGATTAGGGTCAAATAGTTCTTTCATAATTTAGTAAAACCTGACAATGATACAAGGAACAATGAGTTAGAAATTTAAATGTAAGGGAACAAATAAATAAATGAATTCACATGTACACACAAATCGATCTAGTTAATTATGTGAACACTTCTACACAGGAAACAACAACAAAAATGCTCAGAGAAATTAAAGACCTACATAGGGAAATATATCATGTTTATAGTCTGGAGGACTCAACATTTTTAAGATACCCATTTTTCCAAGCTTGTGCAATCCCTATCAATATTTTACCAAGGATTTTGTGGAAATTGTGAAACTGACTTGTAAAATGTATTCCAAAGCCAAAGTACCTAAATTAGCTAAGGTAGCCTTGAAGAAAAACAAAGGTCAAATACTTAGTTTACCGGCTATCAAGAATTACAATGAAGCTATGGTAATCAAGATAGTAGCACAAGAATACACTAAAAGATACATAGAAAATAGAGTCTAGAATCTAGAGTACATCCCATATATGCAGTCGACATATTTATGAAAAAGTGTTACAGCAATTCATTGGAGGGAAAGAATGGTTACTTAGATAGGTGATGTTGGTTCCATTGGATTTCAATATATTAAAAATAAAGTTTTACCTCTACTTCAAATAAATTAATATGAAATAGGTCACAGATGATCTGTAAAATATGAATGATGAAACTTACAGAAAAAAAACAAGAAGAATATCTTTATGAGCTTGGGATATACAACAATTTTTAAACAGGACACAAAAATTACTAGGCATAAAAAACTGATAAATTGGTTATCATTAAAATTAAGAAATTTTGCTCATCACTAGACATCACTAAGACGGTTAAAGGATATGATAAAGAATGAGACATTATAGTCTCCAGAGGACTGATATTTAGAATATATTAAGAAATCTTATAAATTAGTACAAAAAAGACAACTCAATTCAACATTTTCAGAAGATTTAGACAGACCATTTCCAAATAAGGATTTCTGACTGGCCCATAAGCATATGGAAAGTTACTCAACATCATTCCTTATCAGGAAAATATAAGTTAAAGCCATAACAACATGCTACTGTCCAGCTACCAGAATGAATGAAATTGTGAAACGATTGACAATCCCAAGTATTTGCACATGTCTATGGAGTGACTGAAATTCTCATATATGGCAACTGGGAGAGTGAATTTGATGCAGGACAGGCGAGTCCCAAAGTGGGGCTTAGCCTTTCAGGATTTTTGGTTTTGCCAAGGATTCAAAGGTAAGCCTGTGGTAGGATAGAAGAAAACAGCTTTATTGAAGCAGCAATAAAAAGAATTTTACTTAAAAGATTTGTACAGTATATGCATGCTATGTCTAAAACATGATGATAATTTTGAAAACTTACTTTATCCCTTAATGTAGAATGTTGTAAAATGTTCCATTTTAGCAACAACAAAACAATTGTAAAGGCATTTTTAAGAAAGGAGGCAAAAATCTATTTAGTTTATTATTTTTCCCAGAATCTTATTGACCTATACATTTCCACATATTACGCATTTCAGTAAAACAATGGAGAAGAAATACATTTTCTTCACTTTAGAAAGAAAAAAATAACCCCGAGGCTATTAAGAAGCAGAGCAATGATTGGAAGCATAAAAACGAAACTATCTTCGTTTATAAAAATGATTGCCCTGATCATATTATATACTAGCATTTCAAAAGAAATGTTACCCAATAGAATTATACTGTACCTGACCGCTCACAACTCTCATTTTATTTCTAATCTAATCTGTCTTGTAGTTATCTCTGGAAAGAAAATGGCCCTCTGGTAATATATGTGACATCATGTGCTGAATTTGCAAAGAGGGGTAATTTTGATGAGAATAAATTCATAATAACATAATACATTTCAAGTATATAGGCCAATACTCACTCTAATGTCTGTACTTTTTCTCCAGTCTAGCATCTGATAGCATTTATGGAAAGTTTCACTGACTGATCAAAATGTTCATACCGGAGACTGGGCAATTTACCAAAGAAAGAGGTTTAATGGACTCACAGTTCCACATGGTTGGGAAGGACTCACAATCATGATATAAGGTGAAAGGCACATCTCACATGGTGACAGACAAGAGAAGAGAACTTGTGTAGGGAAACTCCCCTTTGTAAAACCATCAGATACCATAAGACTTATTCACTATCGCAAGAACAACACAGGAAAGACCTGCCCCCATGATCCAATTACCTCCCACTATGTCCCTTCCACAAGTAGGAATTGTGGGGGGTACAATTCAAGATGAGATTTGAGTGGGGACACAACAAAACCGTATCAATACGCATAAGTGTTTTCAGCTATGCTGACTGAATAATGAATGACTTTCCAAATATGTCCATGGCCTTAATCACCAGAGACCATACCTGTGTTACCTTATATGGCAAAAGGGACTTTGCAGTTGTGATTAAGTTAAGGACTTTGAGAAGGGGAGATGATCTTGGATTATCTGCCTGTGTTCAAAATAATCATTAATGCCCTTTAAGAGAAAGGCAGGAGAATCAGAATCAGAGAAGGTGATGGGACAAAGGAAGCAGAGGTTGGAGTGATGGAGGAGGAAGCCACAAGCTAAGGAAGGCAGGTGGCCTCTTGAAGCTGGAAAAGGCAAGAAAATGAATTCTCCCCAGGAGCCTTCAGAGGAGACACAACGTTGTCAAAATATCAGTTTTAGCCTTCTGAGACTGATTTTGGACTCCTAACACGCAGAAATAAAAAATAATGTTTGCATTGTTTTAAGCAACTACATTTGTGATTAATGGCAAAGGAACAGTAGGAAACGAATACCTCATCCTAAAAGAGAATTCTAGGATTAGAATGATTAAACTATGAAAAATTAAACTCATTTCAGAACCAACTTTTAAAGTTTGGGGATCAGTTGACAAAAAACCTCATCCACAAAGATTCAGGAATCTAAAAGTTTTCAGTTATAATTTAAGAAAAAGAATTTTAAAACCCTGCTGAATGCATGTTCATATGTCTATTTATAAGTAACAATTTTAAGACTTTTAATGGCCACTTTAGCTAGCAAGAGAAGGAAATATTGCCATGTGCATTTACATATTTTGAAGCAAAAAGCTTAATACTTGGAGAAGAATCAGAAGGACCTACACTATTCACTGGCATAAACAAAATATCTACTTTCTGCCTCTTCAGTCACAAAAAAAGGGCCTATCTCTTGCCGCTTCATGCAATTAAAGAAAGAAGGATGTGCCTGGGTGTTTATTTTGGATATTCAGCACAATGGGAGCTTGTAATTAATATGAATCTTTTCCTTTGTGGCTATTTTAAAGTCAGCAGGAAGTCATCTGAAAGGAAAGGTTGTATTTTTAAACTTCAGGTAATGTTCCCAAGCTTGGGAGGTTCACGCTAATAAAAAAAAGTCTTTTGAAAAAGAGTATAGAGCTAGTTATATTTTTTATATGTTATGAAAGAAAAACAGTCCTTGGAGGACAAAGATCTCTAACCAAGCCTTATCCTCAGAGCTGTGGAGAAGCACCAGGTCAGAGACTTTCAATTCTAAACTTTAAAGTCTACATCTCTCCTTGTTTGGGCTATACCAGATCCTGGCTGCACATGTCCGCCATTCCTCCACCATTCCTCTGTTATCAGTCATGAGTTCTCCACAGTCTCCCAGCACTTTGCATGTATTTCAGTCATGCCACTGAGCGTGTCTTATGGTGTTGTGGTAACTTGTTCTATTATTTCCATCTTTATGTCCATGTGTACCCATTGTTTAGCTCCGACTTATCAGTGAGAACACGAAATATTTGATTTTCTGTTTCTGCTTGAATTTGCTTAGGATTCTGGCCTCCAGCTCCATCTATGTTGCTTCAAAGGGCATGGTTTCATTCTTTTTTTTATGGCTGTGTAGTATTCTATAGATTATATGTATCACATTTTCTTTATCCAGTCAACCCTTGATGAACAGTTAGATTGGTTCCCTGACTTTGCTATTATGAATTATGCTGCAATGAACATCCCAGTGCAGATGTATTTTTTATATAATGATTTGTTTTCCTTTGAGTAGATACCCAGTAGTGGGATTGTTGGGTTGAACCGTAGTTCTATTTTTAGTTCTTTGGGAAATCTCCATACTGATTTCTACTGAGGTTGAACTAATTTATATTCCCACCAATAGTGTGTAACAGTGTAGTCACTTGTTCTGAGTGCATTTCCCCCGTCGGCCTCTTAAACAATCAGCAATTAAGAAACAAGGTCTGCCAGGCGCGGTGGCTCATGCCTGTAATCCCAGCACTTTGGGAGGCTGAGGTGGGCGGATCATGAGGTCAGGAGATCAAGACCACCCTGGCTAACACGGTGAAACCCCGTCTCTACTAAAAATACAAAAAATTAAATTAGCCAGGTGTGGTGGCGGGTGCCTGTATTCCCAGCTAGGGAGGCAGAGGCAGAAGAATCTCTTGAACCCAGGCGGTGGAGGTTGCAGTGAACTGAAATCGCACCACTGCACTCCAGCCTGGGTGGCAGAGTGAGACTCCATCTCAAAAAATAAAAATAAAAAAGCACACTGAAAAAGAAAAGATGTTTCCTGCTTCCTCAGTCTTCTATGAATGTGTGTGTATTATCCAAAACACTTTTTTTGTTGTTTTATGTTTTGTCTTGTCTTGTTTTCATGTTTAGTGAAGTGACTTCATTGGAAGGCACAAGAGTGAGAAGAATTTGAAGCAACAGAATGAAGGTAGATGTCATAAAATTTTTCTGAGAGGCCAGTGCAGCCCCAGGGCCAGGATGGAGTGCCTGGTAAGGAGCCTTGGTCTTGGTGCAGAAGAAAGACAGCGTGTCATACATGCTTGAGTGTACAGGTCCCCAGAGGAGGATTGGGAGAACAAGCTCCCTGTGCCATGAACAGTGCCGGGGTCCACACAGACCTGCATGGAGCAAGAACGAGGAGAGATTGACCAACACTATTGAATGCCTATTGCATACCAAACACTGTAGATAGGCTTGCAATAGAGAAATATGAGAAAGTGGGGAAGGAACATGTCAATGATCAGACCCAGACCTTGTTTCTTTTTTTTTTTTTTTTGAGACAGAGTTTTGCTCTGTCGCCCAGGCTGGTGTGATCTCAGCTCACTGCAACCTCCACTGCCTGGGTTCAAGAGATTCTTCTGCCTCCGCCTCCCTAGTAGCTGGGACAAGAGGCACCCACCACCACGCCTGGCTAATTTTGTGTGTGTGTTTTTTTAGTAGAGACGGGGTTTTACCATGTTGGCCAGGCTGATCTCGAACTCCTGACCTCAGGTGCTCTGCCTGCCTCAGCCTCCAAAAGTGCTGGGATTAGAGGCGTGAGTCACTTGGCTCGGGCCAAAGTGCATATTTTTAAAGTATACATTGTAGATTTCAATTTAAGTCAGAGTCTAAGGTGGGGTTTTGGGAAGCTGGAGGAGGGACATGTGGCAAGTCTCATCATTCCTCATTGCCTTAGCAGATGCTTTTTTACCTCAGGCCGGGTCTGTAGAGAGAGTTGCAATGGAATGCCAAGATTTAGCTGAGGGTAGGTTAGGGATGTGGCCCAGATGAAATGTGGGTGTGCTTGTGCTACTGAACTTTGCCTGGTAAGAATACTCAGGGCTGAGAAGAAATATGCTAGCAATTTTATGAGTTCAAATTTAGGAATTTAAAATCAAGCTTTGCAAACAGGTACTCTACTTAGAAGGGCACTTGTCATGAATTCTGGCTGGGCTTTTCCAGGTGTCGAGAGAACCCACCACTTGTACAGTTACTTATTTCTTGAGGAACAAAGATTCTTCGGGCTGATTTTTAGTGTTGGTGCCCATACCACCTTTGCGATTTTCCACAATGGCAGTTGTATGCGCCCAATAATAAACATCTCCTTCACATCATCAATGTGCAGGTAATAGGATGTTTCAAGTTTTAAACTTTTGAAAGAAGAGATCATTTCTAATATTTAATACATTTTATTTTCTGGAGCAGTCTTATATAGCTTCAGGAGGCATGATGCTTATCAGTTGACTATTTACTCTCATGCCTTTTAGGGCTTTGCAAATTCATGTTTTATTTATTAAACTTTATGAATGCATTTTGAAATACTTAGAAGTTACTAATTTGAAAGCACCTCTTATCATTTGTTTTAAAACTTGATAGAAGAAAGTCATTATTTTATTATTATTTTTTGAGATAGAGTTTTGCTCTGTCACCCAGGCTGGAGTGCAGTGGTGTGGTTATGGCTTACTGCAGCTTCCACCTCCCTGGGCTCAGGTGATCCTCCCACCTCAGCCTCCTGAGTAGCTGAGACTACAGACATGTACCATCATGCCTGGCAATTTTTGCAGATTTTGTAGAGACAGGGTTTTGGCTTATTGCCCAAGCAATCTGCCTGCCTTGGCCTTCCAAAGTGTTGGGGTTACAGGCATGAGCCACCATGACCGGCAATCCATTATCTTTTTTTTTTTTTTGAGATGGAGTCTCACTTTGTCTCCCAGGCTGGAGTGCAGTGGCGCGATCTCAGCTCACTGCAAGCTCCGCCTCCCGGGTTCACGCCATTCTCCTACCTCAGCCTCCTGAGTAGCTGGGAGTACAGGCGTCCGCCACCACGCCCAGCTAATTTTTTTTTTGTATTTTTAGTAGAGACGGGGTTTCACCGTGTTAGCCAGGATGATCGCGATCTCCTGACCTCATGATCTGCCCACCTCGGCCTTCCAAAGTGCTGGGATTACAGGCGTGAGCCATCACGCCCATCCCTTTATCTTTAGAATGGAAATTATTATTGCAATCCTAGAGATACCATATTCATTTGTAATTATAATATAGATTAATCAATAGAAAGTCTTCTTTCACTGATTATAGTTCCTTAGCAACCTGACTACTGTCTTTCTTTGAAGACCTTTAAAAATATAATAAGCACTCAAGCTCTTTTGACTTTCTCTATGGCTTAATTTAAAAAATTGTAGTCCCTTTCCATCAACCCAGTATTATTTAAATGCTGGTTAAACATGCACATGTTCGCCCCTTCCTAAAAAAGACCTAATACAGCAGAATCACTAAAGAGAGGACCCCCAAATCTGCACATAAAACAATATCCCTGTGAAATTCTTCTGAACAAAGTTTTATAAGTAAGGGGAGGAGCAATTTTATTAAGTAACAGATGATTGCCAAAGTGTAAGGTGCATTATACACATTATCTTACTATGTTTCTGACAATACTCCAAGGGCAACGTGCTGTCTGCTTTTTACAGATGAGTACACAGGACCAGGGAGAACATGATTTGTGCAATAGCGCCCAGCACACCTTTATGCACACAAGATTCTTGTCGTTACTTGTTATTTCTGACTCCCTTGACCTTTTCCACCTTTTTCCAATTCTGTGATGATCTTTTTGACATGCCAGCTTTGCTAAGCTATGGTGTCCAGTTATTTAAACTAACGTAGGCATTGCCATAAAGATATGTAATTAAAGTCCATAATCAGTTGACTTTAAGTAAGGCAGATTATCCCGTTAACCTAGTGGCCCTTGTTTATTCTGGGAAAAGGCTTCCAAAGCAGGGCTGATGCTTAAAAACATGTAAATAAGAAACTCTGCCTCTGGGGAGCAACCTCAGTCTATGTGGTGAGTTTCAGGCTGTACTTCCTGCTAGCTTGCCCTGTGGGATTTGGACCTGCTTCTCTCTCTCTCTCTCTCTCTCTTTCTTTCTCTCTCAAATAAATAGAGAGCTAGCTGAAATAGTTCTAGATAGATGGATAGATGAATAGATGTATGGATGAATAGATGGATAGATGATAGATAGGTAGAATAGATCTAGATAGATAGATAGATGAATAGATGTATAGAATGTGTAGGTGAACACAAAGATAGATCACTGGAATAGATATAAATAGATGGATGGATAGATGAATAGATAGATGGATAGATAGATAGATGATAGGTGGAATAGATCTAGATAGATGGATAGATGAATACATGTATAGATGGACAGAAAGATAGATAGCTGGAATAGATATAGATAGATGAACAGATACATAGAATAGATCTAGGTAAATAGATGAATAGATGAATAGGTAGATGGATGGATGGAAAGATAGCTGGAAGAGATATAGATGGAGAGATGGATAGATAAATGGATGGAATAGATCTAGATAGATAGATGGTGATATGGTTAGGCTTTGTATCCCCACCCAAATCTCGTCTTGAATTGTAATCACCATAATTTTCACATGTCAAGGGAGAGACCAGCTGGAGGTAATTGCATCATTGGGTTGGTTTCCCCCATGCTGTTCTCATGATAGTGAGTTATCATGAGATCTAATGGTTTTATAAGGGCCTCTTCCCCCTCCCCTGGTCAATTCTCCTTCCTGCCACCTTGTGAAGAATGTGCCTTGCTTCCCTTTCACCTTCTGCCATGATTATAAGTTTCCTGAAGCCTCCCCAGCCAAGTGGAACTGTGAGTCAATTAAACCTCTTTTTTTTTTTTTTTTTTTTTTTTTAATAAAGTACCCAGTCTCGGGCAGTTCTTTATAGAAGTGTGAGAATGGACTAATGCAGATGGATAGATGAATAGATGGATGGATGGATGGATGGATGGATGGAATAAACACATATACAGATAGATGATAGCTCTCTAGCTTTTTCTCTCTTGCTTTCTCTAGAAAGATAAATAGATTTCATATATTTTTATCAATCATACATGTATAAAGAGGATATATATATATGTGTGTATATCTCTCTGTATCCATATCTACATTTATATCTATAGCTTTAGCTATCTTTGTAGTTCTGCTTCCCTGCCTGCATCTTGTTTTACACAGATATGATATTGTGTGGGAAATCTAGGCAACACTGACACAGTTAATGTTCATAAAATGACAGCAGGGGCCAGGTGCCATGGCTCACGCCTGTAATCCCAGTACTTTGGGAGGCTGAGGCAGGTGGATCACTTGAGGTCAGGAGTTTGAGACCAGCCTGGCCAACATGGTGAAACCACGTCTCTACAGAAAATACAAAAATTAGCTGGGAGTGGTGGCACGTGCCTGTAATCCCAGCTACTGGGGAGGCTGAGGCAGGAGATTTACCTGAACCCAGGAGGCGGAGGTTGCAGCGAGCCGAGATCACGCCACCGCACTCCAGCCTGGGTGACAGTGAGACTCTGTCTCAAAAACAAGCAAACAAAAAAATATGACGGCAGGAAAGTGATGATTTCACTATGGAATCATTGAGAACTCACGCTAAACAACCAGCATGTCATCTTAAGGAGATGACTCATTAAATTTCCTCTTGGTATGTAAGTGCAGCTGGTTGGCACCCATGAGGTCAGGTGTTGGCAGCTACCTTTTGGCTTTGATTTATGGAAGGAAAATGTGGTTGCTTTCTTGGGGTCTTTTACAAACAAACACAGAGAAAAACTGCTCCACATGCAGGGAAACAAGACCCTTGATTCTGTGTGAAGTGCGTAATCCTGAAAAGGAAAATGAATGAGCCTTGGAGATGCTCTTCAAGAGACACGAGGGAAAACAGAGAACTAAAGGGAGATGTGAAACTACTAATTTAGGAAATAAGAGAACTTCAAATACCTTGTAGGTTAGTGAAGGTGAGACAAGCTTACAGTCAAGCAATCAAATGCTATTATTTTATAGTCAAAATTGCTATGACAAGGGTTTATTTAAGTGGATTCAGCACTCTAGTAGCAGTACTACAGTAAAAATCTAGGCGTTATGATATCCATTGCAATGGCATTTCTACTAAACTGCATTGCTTCTAGTAATTTGTTTGCTATTTGGTGTCCATGGTATCAGTGTTTTGGAAGATGAGGTGAGGAATGTGATCTTTAAGGCCCAATATTGTAGAATGGGCTGTAATTCAGCCAGAGAAACTTGGAGTCAGTGTATTTTAATCCTCTTTAACTCAGACAGTTGCATTGCTGAAGTTAAGTGCCCTTGATATCAGGAATATTGATGTTTTTATAGAATCAGAGAGCTGTGAACTAAGGGAGGCAGAAATGAAGTTATGTAGAATTGGAACTGAGGCTGCAGAACCCAAAATGCCTCCTAACACTAAAATTGCCTTTTGGACCTATGCTTCAAAATTTTTGGCTCATCCTCCTGCAATTCCTACCCCTCACTTCCCAAAGATGCTCTCTTCTTTCCTTACTACCTGCATGTATCCTCATGTTTTTCTATCATACACAGTCATGTGTTGCTTAGCAATAGCGAGAGGTTCTGAGAAATGTGTCCTTAGATGATTTTGTCGTCATGTGAACATCACAGAGTGGACTTACATAAACTTAGATGGTATAGCCACTATATACCTGGACTATATGGTATATCTTATTGCTCCTAGGCTACAAACTTGAACAGCCTCATCCTGTACTACATACTGTAGGCAACTGTAACCCAATGATAAGAAGTTGGGTATCTAAACATGGAAAAGGCACAGTACAGTAAAAACACGGTATTATAATCTCATGGGGGCACTGTTGTATATTTGTCTGTTGCTGACATGTTGTTAGAACAAGACGATAGATAGATAGATAGATAGATAGATAGATAGATAGATATACATATATTATATATGTGTATAAAACTCCTGTGAATGTATTTGTACAAGTCTTTTGTGTATATATGCACTCATTTCTCTTAGGTCTATATCTAGGAGTTGAATTTCAATGTAAATATCCATTCAAATGAAAATGGATGAACACAGTATGGCATGCTTATAGAATGGAGTGTACACATGTTGGTACCAACAAAGAAAAAGCACATATGACAGAGAGAAGCACAAATATGACTGAATCTCCAAAACGTCATGTTGAGAAAAATAGCCCATTCTTGTAGCCCACGAGGGGAAAGAGCCCTGGGTGGAAAGTACTTCTAGAGGGCAGATGGAAGTTCTCCAGCACTCCAGCCTTGCCTGCAGAAGAAAGATCTGTAGGAAAAAGAGATGAAAGATGTCAGATTCCCTATGGACGGGCAAAATAGTGACGCCAGGCTGTGAAATATGATGGAACATAAATTGGTCAGCTTGTCTGTGGTGACTATGTCTGTTTTTCCCCGCTCTTCATGATTTAAAATGAAGCCTAGTTAGCATTTTAACCTAAGAGTTGGTTTTTCCAAAGGGGGAGCAAACCACAATTTTTCAATTTAGTTTTGATAAGTCTAGAAGCCAGATTTCAGCTTTTACAGTTATAAAGGAAAGCAACATAGGAGAGTTATGATTCCATTTTGATGGTTTCTCTGGTAGCTGAGACAACTGCTGGCGGCTTCTAACTCAATCCAGGCACAACATTCTATGTCTGGGTGTTTGCATCAAGAAAGGAAAACCCTGAAGATATGATTTTTCCCTGGTGTGATCAGGTACTTTGTATTCGATTTCTCTCTGCAGGAATGCATAGACTTTTTCAACCTTCCTTCACCCTGCTATGCTTTATTTCCTGAACCCTAAAGATTATACCTGTCCTCTCTGCCTGCCTTCCCTCCTTGGAATATTACAAATGCTTTCTTCCTGCTATTTTTCTGCCTTTCTTCATATGGTTTCTTTAAGTAATTAAAAAAATTTTTTGAGATAATTTTAGTTTTACATGTAGATGTAAGAAATAATACAGAGACATCTCAAGTATCCTTCATTCAGTTTTCCCCAAGAGTAACCTCTTGAAGAAAGAACTACAGTACAATGTCACAACAAGGAAGCTGACATCCACCAACCTCATTCACATTTCCCTGGTATTTCACGCCCTCATTTGTGTGTTAGAGTATATGTCTGTGTGTACTTCAGTGCAATTTTATCACATGCATAACCCTTTCTCTGTAAAATTTTGTTCAAGTTTTTGTTGACGCAAGTCTCTAAAAGTTTACTACTTTGAATTAGAGGTAAGTTTTTTAACACTCATCCTTTAACTCCCTAAAAATTCAATGTGTCAAAATTTGCCCAAACTCCCCAGGAGCCTAATTACTGTTGGCACTCAGCTCAGATCATTTTTAGGACACGTGTGAGTCTTTTAAGATGCTGAAATTCCTTTCAATTAACCAGGAGTCAATATATTGTTGAGAGGGATTCTCTGCAACGGTGCACAGTCACCAGAATTTGGAGTCATAGGACTCACTATGACTCCTCACACCTAAATGTCTCAAGCATCTCCCACTGTGATCTATACTTTTCTATTTTTTAATTATTTAATTATGTCACAGTCCAATTTTGGACCTTGAAATAACAAAATATAAAGGCCAGTAAATTTGTTAACTGGGGGCAAATGTGAATGAGAAGGTGGTGAAGAATATTTCACACTATTTGATTTCATTTTGTTTCAAAACTCTAAATCAGAATGGGGACCATTCAAGCAACAAAATATATTTAAAGGGACAGTATCAGATTGTATTCAGAGTGCAGAATAAATTCTACTAACCAAAAGGAATGCACACATGCACACACACACACACATACAAACACACATAAGTACACACACACACACATAAGTACACACATGACTATACACACATACACACATGCACACACACACACACATGCACACACACATATAAAATTGTATTTGCCTGCTCAGCAGGAAAGTTCCTGAAAATGACATAGGAATAAAAAGAATGACCTAAGAAACATCCCCCACATTAAGGCAGTCTTCACTTGTAATAAATTGCTTGAAAAGGGTGGACAGACATTTGCAGGGTGTGGGTGATGGCTTCCTCTGTAGTTGAGAGACTAATGTTCTCCTGCAGACAGAGGGTGGCTCTATAGTAATTTTCCTTCCTAATGAGAGGTGAGAAGCAAAATCACAGCCACAAATTTTGGAGCCTGGAAACAGAACCACGTCCTACCGGGGTCTCGTGCCCAGAGGAAGTTATACATAATGTTGAGTATTAGCAACACTTCTCTGGTGGTTTCACGTTTAAGACAAGCCATGTTAACCACTTCCTAGTGAAATAGTGTGAATTGCATTCTGAGGGAGCTCAAGGTCGAGCCAAAAGATTTTGGCAGCCTGTTCCTGCCTACCTCCACCCTACATAGATTCCTAAATCAGCATAGTATGCTCATGTCCAGGTAAACAAAGCGATCGTGTCTTCCGTGTTGTAGATGAGAAGGGTGGGAGGTAGGTTGGCTTGCTGTGCAATAAACAGATAAAAGGAAGAGCAGATACTCCATAGAAAAGTTTCACAGTCATAACATAATTTTTAAAGCCAGCACAGAAACTATACAAGTCGGGCTTATGCTTTAATGGTTTAAATGGAACTATAGTGACCAAGGAGTCCATATTTCTAGGAGAAACTCCTCTAGTGAAGAAAAATAAAGTGTCGACAGAACAGAATCAATACTAACCTTTAGGCTTTAATACAACATATATTGGACTTATTCCAACTATGTCCCCTGGGCTCCCCCATCTACCCTGTGAATCAATCCTCCTTGTTTGATCAAGATTCCAGCTCCCTTGCTCAGGCTGTTTAGAGAAATAACAGTTCAGATATTCCGTACCTGAGCTTTAACCAAGAGGAAAGATCGTTCTGCACTGCCCTTTCTTCCAGCAGCCAAACTAGCATTTCCCAACCTTTTCTTAGCACACACAAGCAGCACAAAACTTCCTGCCAAATAAAAGGCCTGGATTTGCTCGGCTGATTGCATTCTGAGCTGGAAGGTAGATGATCTTTATTCTGAAGCTCTCAATAGCAGGCACAAACCTCCTTTTCTCCGAGTCTGGCTTTTCCTCCTCTGGAAGCAGGGATCTATTTTCTACCTACCTCACAGGTGAGTTGTGAGTTTTGAATGAGATTTTTGGGAGCCAAAATGCCAATGTAGAAAGCTCTATCCAAACAGAGCAGGAAAATTCTGATTTTCTTTGGCGTGACCCTTGGAACTTGCAAAAGGTGATTAATAAAAACTATAAAGCTGTGGCCTGTAATTTAGGAATGTCAACAATCGCCAGCAATTTTTGTTATTGGGATCCAAATGGCAGGCAGCGACAGTGAGCAAGTTTTCCGTCTGTGTCAGAGCTTGCAGTCTCAGTTTACGTGCACAGCACTGCCAGCTCCAAGCCTGTGTTATCAGGAGACTCAGGAAACTTGGGCACATTCTTCGGTGTCTTCTTGGCACGGAGCTTGGAATAGTTTCACCTCTTAATCTGGATTCCCTTTCAGTTCAGCAAACACAGCCAGCAGCTTCAATAGAGGCTTTGCCTGGTTCTAAGACTGCAGATCACGCGGGGCTGCACGAATCACTGGGTGGAGATCAAGTTAAATCAAGATACACATTGTTGTACACTGTAGGCTGGCAGACTGAGAATGAGAGTTTTCAAACAAGCACCTGGGTCTTTTCTTTCCTAAATGATATCTGTTTCAGAGGCTACCTTTTAGGTTATGTTTAAGAAAGGGGTTTCTGAATAGGAAAAACCTCATCTTGAAAATTTCCCAGGAGGGACTGGACCACAAGTCTGTGATCTTGAGAGAAATACCTCCTTTCTTAGAGAATGCCTCTTTTGGGGCCATAGAAAGAGAGTGGGTAGTAGGTGATTTTGCTATTAAGCCAGGGGAAAAAAAGAGGGGGGGGGTTTAACGATAATGTCAGCTAATAGTTTATTTCAAAGGTTTAAGGAAAGAAGTCTTTGCAGTGCTGAAAGGAAATCCTCTTCACACCTTGACAAATGTAGACAGTCTCCTATTCCTGGAAGATGGCTTAGAAAATGGAAACATTCACTGGTATGAATAAAAGTTTGTCTGTGTAAAATTAAAGAAAAAAAAAAAGAGAAAGAAAACCAAGTCCTGGATAGGTTAGTTTTCTGCAAATAAATTCAATGTTTAGAATAGAAACACATTATGAATGGAGGACACATCTTCCTTCCCTTCCCCTGGGACACAATCTCTTCTTGAATGCCAACCTCAGGACAGATGAGGGTCTATTTGAGGTCTTCTAACTTCATTCAATCCTTGAACATTCCTGAGAAGACAGGCTAAATCATTACAAGCTGTAGTGGAGGCCAAGAAGGCTATCTAGGCAATAAAGGGTATGAGGGTCACAAAGCCCTTGAGACTTAAACACTGTGCATGCAGGCTAAAAAAATTCTATTTTCAAAGCAATGGAATGTTTTTCAGTGTGAACAGTAGTCTCAGGTTGGGATATTTTTAAGTAATTTATTTTTTCTTTATTTTTCTCAGCTACCATCTTGAAAGGTAGCTTTGCTTGTATTTGTTCAGCTCAGACTTTTAGGTTAAGAGCTTTGTTCATACTCTGGTGCAGGGCTTGGAAGAAAAAAATTTTTTTTTTTTTGTAAAGTTGTAGATAGTAAATAGTTTAGGCTTTGCAGGCCTCAGGGTCTCTGATGTGAGTACTCGACTCTGTCTTTGTAGTGTGGAAACAGACATAGACAACATAAAAACTAATGTGGCTGTGTTCCAATAAAACTTTATTTATAAAAACAGGTACCAGGCCAGATTGACCCACAGACCTTTTTTTTTTCTGTCAGTTTGCTGACCCCTCTAGAAGCTGATGTAGTCCAGATATGCAGAGCCAGGGGTCAGTAGCTTTTGGGTAATAGCTTGAAGCAGGGGTTAGCAAACTACAGATGGTGGGCCATATCTGTCCTGTTGACCAAGTCTTAGCAGTTTATCCAGTGAAACGTTACACAACAAGCAGAGTAAATGAACTACATTGAACTATATCAACACCTAACAATATGTTAGAAACTTGACACTAACTGAAAAAATCAAGCTACTACAATATCACTTTTCATAAAGCACGGAAGCAAATAAAATTGACGTGCTTTGGAGTTACCATACATTAGTCTTGCCTGTTGTAATTTGAAATAAATGAAATCATGTAGTTTGTTCTCTTCTTCATCTGGTTTCTTTTCCTTAAAGTCATAATTTTGAGATGTATCCATACTGTTGCATGTAATAATAGTTTCATTTTTATTGCTGAGTATTAGTCTATCAGTATGCCACAATTTGTTAATCTATTCTCCTGTTGTTCAACTTGTTGCTTCTAGTTTGGGACTTTCATTAATAAAGTTGCTGGAACTTTTGTGCAAACATTCCTTTATGGACATAAGTTATCATTTATTTGGGGTAAATCCTATAAGTGAAATTGCTGTGTAGTACTCCAGGTGGTACCTTTGACTTTTAAAAAGAAAATGCCAAATTGTTTCACAAAGTGGTTGTGCCATTTTCATCCCCCAACAGCTATGTGAGTTGCTCCATATCTTCATCAACACTTGGTATGGTCAGTCTTTTCAATTTTCATCATTTTGCTCAGTGTGTGTTGATGCTTGGCTGTGGTTTTAATTTGCATTTTTCTGATGATTCATAATGAGAATTCTCTGTCAATAGTTGCCTTGAGATATAGAGGAATGGCAGCCATTAAGCCTAAAGGGGGATTAAATAATATTTTAGGGTGATGAAAATATTCTCCATCTTTTGATGGTGATTGTTGTATGAGTATAAAATCAAGAAAAATAGATGCCCATAGCTGTCCATAAAATAACCTCAACAAAACTGATATAAATACGCTAAATTGGTTTGAAAACCCCACCAAACAAAACATATTTAGGGACAAATATGCATATAATAACATTATATATATAATAAAAAGATGTATTTATTTACTTAAAATCAAGAGAATGAAAAAGCACAAATTTCAGAGCAGTGGTTTTTTCCGGGAAGAGAAAAAGTGATAAGAAAGATAAAAGAAGGTAGGAGAGAAAATATTTCTTATCCATCACAGGGTTTATGATGGAAATACCTATCATAAAAGAGAGACTAACAAGAGAAAAGCACATTAATTTATTTAATATAAGCTTTATGTGACATGGGAGCCTTCATAAATGAAGACTCAAAGAAACAGGAACACTGTATTTTTATGGGAAGTCATAGAAGAGTATAATTGGAGGATACAAAGGTTTGGGCTAATGGTGATAAATTGGGGGCAACTCAGCAAGTCCTATTTATTCAGACTCTTGGCCTCTGCATGTCTTGAAGGATATGGATGTTCCTTTTCTCCAGGTATAGGGAGGATATCTCTGAAATGAAGGTCTCATGACCTATGTCAGAGGAAGGTCAGAGACTTCTTTTATGAGCTGCATCAGGGGAGAAGGGTGAAGGGAAGGTGACCTTCCTGCTTTCTGCTTCTGCTGTTTCCTCAAATGCCCAGGTGCCTATATTGGGGTAGCATGTCCTAAACCCCATTACAAAGGAGTATAGAGATATATTTAGCTTCATAGGTATTTGGAGGGTCCATTGGGTTAATTTTGTTATGTTTCATAATTTATGCATATACACATTATTTGGATACATAAAACAGTACATAATAAATTCTACTTATAAAAACATGCTCTTAGTGCTTGGGTTAGAATCTCATACATGGGCAAATTCCAAGTCACTTAAAACAAAATCCCATATCTTTTCAACGTGGGATACATTGTGGTGGTCTGCAATCTCAGGGTCTGGTCTGATAGGACAAGACTGTTCAGAGAAAATGTTATATGATTTTGAGGACATACTAAGGACACACTAAGAAGTTTTCAGGGGAAGTCAATAATTTATTTAAAACGGAAGGTGGTGGTCACATAATTTGATTTATGTTTTAAAAAGATCACTAGGGCTGCTAAACAGTGACTGAGTGAAGTACAATCAGAAACTTTTAGGGATCTACTGTAGTTTGCACTTGGGGTGAATGATAGAGATGAAGTTGAATAGAAGGAGGTGGATTTAGAGGATATTCTAGAATTAAAGTTGATGGAATTTGCTGAGGCTAGGATGTAATTTTGAAATATCTTCCATGCAATATGCCTTATCTTCCCCTATCAAGCTTTACAAAATGCTTAACTTCTTTTAAAACCTATTGGCCAGGTTGCTAGGTCATACTATGAATTCATAACAGTCATTTCTGTCTTATGTTGTTATGAGATTTAGGGTCCAGATTTGACAGCTAAAAGACAGAAATAATGACCAGGAACCAGTTAATATTTTATTTTGGACATTAATTTTATATTTGTCTTAGAACAGTAGCAGGCAACATATGACATTTTGGAAAACCCATTCATTTAGGTTTTCCTTTTGCCTTTTCTGAAGGAATGTGAGTGATGAGAAACTTGTATCAGTCGAAAATAATTCATTCAGAACTTCCTCTATAAAGACCACAATGCTTGGCTCAAAAGGAGGAGAAAAATACTAAAATATGAGCTTTGCATATTGTAGAATTCCATCTAGTTATAAAAAATGTATTTTTTCCCAAAAACTTTCTTTGTCTAACAAAGTGGTTTTAAATCGAGGGTCAAATTATTACAAGAAAAAGAAGTTTCTCAAAGTCCACACCCTGCCATAACATTTTCATTTTTCCTTCCAAAGTCAATCATACTGTCAGGAATTTCCATCCATAGATTTTGGGATCATGCACATTTTGGTCTCCACCTAAGGCTGTCATTTATTGAGCTCTATTACTCCAGTCATCTCTTCCAGATGTTCAAATGAATCTTTCAAACTTGAACTTTCAGTACCCCAATCTTCAGTGCATTCTATTCTCTCCGACCTTGGCTTAGTGACCTATGTCTGAGGACTTTTTGGATGAAATCTGGAACTTTTTAAGGAAGCTGGCACTTTTTATTTTGTAAATGAGGACCTTACAGTTTTGTTTTTCTTATTGAACTCCTTCAGTTTTAAAGAAGGTACTGTGCCAAGGGAGTGAACACTTAGCACAAACGTCTATGCTTAAGCTGAGTTTGAAGTTACGGCCCAGTGACTCTTACGCCATCAGTAAAGAGAAAGCAAGTGTGTAAATTGAAATAAATCCCACTTCCTGTCCTCCTAAGTACATGCATTTATGGTCATGGTTACTAGTTATAAAGCTCACTGGGAATTTGAAAGTAGCCAATTTGATAATAAACTAAGTGAATACGGATAAAGTTTTACTGATTGTAGTTTTGTGAAATGCAATGGTAGTATATGATTCTGTTTGGATTTTTTGTTCATCAGTTGCTAATGCTGAATGGAAGTGTGGTAAGAAATGCACATTTCAATCCCAGTATATTATAAGAAGCAAACACAGGACGGTCAAAGTGCAATTTTCTTTATTCATGCTTGCCTTTAACATGCTGGTGGTTAACTGAAAAAGCACACAGTGAAGAAGAACATTTCACAAAATTACGAATATTCTAGGAAGCATCAGGAGGGACTGGGAGAGGTCAATTGGCTCAATCTCTGCCTTACAATAAATATCAAGAATGCAATGACCGTGAATCTTAAGATTCATTAAGAATTCTACCTTTCTCTCAGTAACTTCTGCTCTTTGCAGGAAAGATATTCCAATTGCCATGAAATCAAACAATTCTTACAATTTGAAATGATTTATCCAACTTATTATATTTCCTTGGAAGGTTGTTTCAAACTGGGGATTTAGGAGATATATAGGATATCCATCTATCCAACTATCCATTGATCTGTCTTTCTATCTATCCTCCTCTATGTATCTCTGTATCTACCCACCTATCTACATACCTGTCTGTTGATATTGGCTAAAACTGCCTAATGTCAAAGTTGTAACAGATTAAAAATTGACAGACATATTCAATCATCTTGACAAAATTTAGATCTGAAAAATATTGACAAAGGAAATTGAACCCAGTAGAAACAATTGACACAAATGAACATCCAAAAAATTAGAATTAATAATTGAACAGAGGATACAAAGTAGCAAAATACGGCATGAACATGTCTACAATTTAATGTACAACATTAGATTCTATAACCATGGGTAAAAAATTGTGCTGTATTTAAGATTCATGCTAAATGAACAGATTTTAGCTGCTCTTGCCATGGGATAGTGGGAGAAATGGGTATCTGTGTGAGATGGCGAATATGTTAATTTGTTTCACTATAGTAACCTTTTAACTATCTTTTTACATATTTTTTACTATCTTTTTACATGTTTTGATATGCAGTGATCAAAATAGTAATATAATATTGTGCTGCATACCTTAGTATACACAATAATATTTGCTTAAAAAGTAAAAATAATAATTAGGAAAATTTGATATGTCTTAAATAATCATTGAAATAAATATGAAAAGAAAACAATGGAACCAGTTTAATCATATTGTACAGAAAACTGATCAAGGGATTCCATTACATGTTGGATATGCACCACAAAAGAGTCTAAGAATTGTAGTACAGTTTCTCTGTACAGCTTCTCTAAAAAATGCTTTGTTGGTAAAAAAGCCATAAATATTAGTATAGTTCTGATTAAAAGGACATAAATTGAAGTTGTCTTTGAGGGAACAGTGATACCCTCAAAACAAAAGTGTAAAAGCACCCTCAACTAGATAGGTCTGATATGCAGTGATCAAAATAGTACTATAATATTGTGTTCCTCTCAACTCTGGAGCTGTGAGCTGAGTATAGTCAACAGACAAACGAATTCACCCTTCCTTGTATTTGTGAATAAGCTAGATGTCAAGGAGGCAACAGAGAGAAGTGTTTTGAATGATGTTAAAAAAAAAAAAAAGACTGGCTGGACGCAGTAACTCAGACTTGTAATCCCAGTGCTTTGGGAAGCCAAGGTGGGAGGAACTTGAGCCTAGGAGTTCAAGGCTGCAGTGAGCCATGATCGTACCACTGCACTCCAGCCTGGGCGACAAAGTGTGACACTGAATTAAAGGAAAAGACTGATTTATGAAAGCAAATACATACTTAAAATGTGCATTTGCATGAATAAAACTGAAAAATGAAAACCCAAAGCTTAAAAATATGTTTCCAACATGTCAGATGGGAAATAGCCAGTGAAAGGACATTCAATATCCACTTTTCTAGAGCTTTACTGTGTTTTCAGGAGTAATTTTTCTGCCTAGAGTTCAACAGATGTTAAGAATAGTGACATTATAAAGTTCGGCTTGATGGCCAAAAATTGGTAATTCAGGATAATGTTGTCTAAAGAGCAACATAAATTATTTCCTTATTATTTGGTTGGCGGGTATCATTTTCAGCAAGATAGGTTTTAAAATCCACAATGGGACCTTTATATAAAAATGATGCCAATACATATTAGTTAAATTACCTTGTATGCATATTTTATACTGATGGGATATAAGCTATTTGCTTGATGATGAAAATAAAGCACCTGAATATGTAAAGTTGAGTAGATTTCACCTGCTGGGAAATATATTCTTAGGGTTAAAAATGCGGCATCACGTGGAGCTGGAAAGTCTTCTCGTATCCCAAAGGGTAATAAAATTGAGTAGGAGAGAGTTTCAATTATTCCCCTAATAAGCAAATAAAGCAGCCACTTAAAAGTTAGTATGTTTGCAATACTGAGACTTAGTTCTGTGTTAAATTCTGCCTTCCAGTCTCCGAAAATGTACGTAACCTTTTACTATCTTAAATGAGATTTTCTTTAATGTAAGTTTTATGATGAGCAAGTTGGGTGAATGTAATTTTCCATAGTATAAGTGAAAAACACAAATTTCATTAACAACGAATAACATCAACAAAATGTCCTTCCAAATGAGGAAACAAAAAACAACAGATGCTTGCCAAAGAGCTAACAGAAACAAAGCCAAACGGAGAAAACTTTGGATACAAAATTAAAGAGGCGCAAGTGTTCACGGTCCTTCCTTGAAGTGGTGGGGGTATGCATAGTTCTGAGGAAACCTTGTCTGGCAAAACCCATAATTTGGAGTATTACAGTTGTGTCTACATGACCACGTAAACTTTCCCAGTGGCTACCTTATAAATGGTGCCAAAGTTTAATCTGACTTCAAAGGTACAGAACAACTATGTCATGTGTTTGAAGTCAAGAAGACAATGAATATATTCATTTCTATAAAGTAGTCATTTGACTTAAGCTGTTACTTTTTCTTCTTGCTGCCATCCAGTGATTTCAAAATTTTCAACTGCCTAGCAAGAATGTGATCCCAATTCCAATGCTGTAGATTAGGATTGTATATTATGTTTATGCAACGTTATGGCCAATGAAAGATTTCCTTGAAAGGTTGTTTCAAACTGGGGATTTAGGAGATTAAGGAGATATAGGACATATATAGGGAACATTTATAGGCAGAAGCCTAACTTTTTTTTTTTTTGAGACAGAATCTCAGTCTGTCACCGAGGGTGGAGTACAGCGGCATGATCTCGGCTCACTGAAACCTCTGCCTTTCAGGTTCAAGTGATTCTCGTGCCTCAGCCTCCTGAGTAGCTGGGATTACAGGCGCCCGCCAGCACGCCCAGCTAATTTTTGTATTTTTAGTAGAGATAGGGTTTCACCATGTTGGTCAGGCTGGTCTCAAACTCCTGATCTCGTGATCCGCCTGTCTCGGCCTCCCAAAATGCTGAGATTACAGGCTTGAGCCACTGTGTCTGGCCAGTTACATCTTTTACATCTTCCCCAGTTTCATAAATGTAAAATACAAAAAAGAGCATCCATTTTGAGAGAGAGTATTTTCTAATATTTGTAAAACAGAAGCAAAAGATATAGGTGGATTGAGATTTTTTTGTTTGTTTTCTGTTTTGTTTTGTTTTTTGAGACAGGGTCTCACTCTGTTGCCTGGGCTGGAATGCAGTGGTACGACCATCGCTCACTGCAGCCTTGACCCGTACTCAAGTGATCCTCCTACCTCGGCCTCCTGAGTAGCTGAGATGACAGACGTGTGCCACCACACCTGGCTAATTTTTTAACTTTTTGTAGAGATGGGGTCTCACCATATTGCCTAGGCTGGTCTCAACCTCCTGAGCTCAAGCTATCCTCCCACCTTGGCCTCCCAATGTGTGAATTTTTAAAATATTGAAACTTCACAAAGTCCACACAAAAATAAGGCTGCCAAACTGATATATTATTTATTTATTAAAAAAAAACTATGGCTTCTCTTTGTATTGCTTTGTGTATATGTGCTCACCAGTTTAAAAAATGTAAAAGAACTTGAAACTTTGAGGTAGTTGATCTGGAAACACATGTTCCTTTTGTCTGGAAACAAGCCACTCTCTAATAGAGAAACATTGAAGCAGACACATACTGTCATTATTTTTGGTGACACAGACCTCTCTGTGGTGCACTGAGAGAGGGAACTACACAACGGTGTGACTAACAGGAGGCCAAGTTCACTGGGGACATATTGAAGACAAGTTACCCCAGTTTGTAAACATATCTTAACAGATCACCTACATGTAAAACCTCTTATTTATTCTCACACATATCCAAATTTTTATTTTTTTCTTCTAATATAAAGATACAACATTTCTGGATAAAATAAGCCATGGTTTTAAGGCTTGTGGAAACAAGAAACGTTTTAAGCTCAACTGAAAGTTCAAAGTGTCTTTGAAATACGTTTGGTTCAGCCAACTCTGAGGTACATTGTGCCAAGGTCAAAATACCTTTTACTTTAAAATCTAGAGAACGTTTAGGAAATTTAAGTCATATGGCATTGTTCATTCTTTTATTCAACTCATTCAATATTTTCTTTTATAAGCCACTTAACGTCCAAAAGTTGTTCTTGCCTCATTTCTTAGGGACAGGAAGCCATGTTTACCAGGAGTGCATTAAGTTACAGGTCTGCAGTTTGGAGTATGGTTTACACTTTCTACCTGCTTGGAAAACATGTTGGTTCAACATTTTAAAAAGTTAATTCTGCTTCCTTTGAAGACTCTTCCTAAATATCGAGATGTCTGTTCATTAATTACAACATAAGTAAAACACAATCAAAATAAAATCATAAAAAGAATACACAAATCAATCTAGAAACATAAATTCCTATAAAAATAAAATGTAAGGAATAAAAAATGAATCAATATTTTTCAGGACCTCAATGTTGGGCAATGTTTCCATGATCTATTTTCATCTTTGAAATGAGGAATTTTTACTTAAAATTGAAAGTCCACAATACCACTGAACCCTTTTTGGTTCTCCATAATTTTGACCCACTTTTAAATTATCTGCTTCTTACCCTAAGTATGAGAAGCATAGGAATTATATTGGGAAGAGGTCCCTATTGTCAGAGTGCACAAAGAAGGAAACTGAGACCTGAGAGGAACACGTCCTAATTCACGGGATTGGAGCTCCAGAAAGCTGGGGAAATAACTCAGGGCATCGGAATCAAAGTCCCACCAGCAACACTGTCCTTAGGAGAGACAGCCTTGAAGCTAGACCTGCATTTAAACCACTAATCTGTTGTGGCCTCTGTAACATAAATTAATGCCTTAGAATATTGTTTTCCATATTGATGAATATGATAATAGTAATAGCTCACACTTCCCTTGCACTTATTCAGCGTCATGAATTGTTCCATTAACTTTTATTTTATTGGTGTGTAATTTTCACATCAATCTCACATGTAGGGTACTGTTGTCAATCCCATCTTACAAATGAGAAACGGATGCACGGAAAGGTTAAGAAACTTGCCTGAGGTCACACAGCAAACGAGATGTGAGTCTTATCCCACAAGCAGTGCTCTGACCTGCTGCACTGTTTCCTCTCCTTTAAATCTAGAGCAGAGTTGCTGGAGAGCTAAAATAGGGAAGGAAGTTTGAGTGTTAAATACAGTAAACTATGTGGACAGTGGACAGTTTCTTCCTTTCTTAAAGGCTAAACAGTCAAATGTGAAATTTTTTATATATAACAATGTCTATGTGTATGTCTATATGCCTATACCTAGACCTAAACCTGTGCATGTATCCAAATTTTGTACCTACATCTCTTCTAGTTAAACAGCATCACACGTGCCAGAATGCCATACAAATGTAAAAGAGAAAGTGTAATAGCCTGTTACTTTTTAAAAATATATATTTTATTTTAAGTTCTGGGATACATGTGTAGGACCTGCAGGTTTGTTTCATAGGTAAACATGTGCCATGGTGGTTTGCTGCACCTATCATCCCATCACCTAGGTATTAAGCCCCACACGTGTTCGCTATTTTTTCCTGATGCTCTCCCTCCACCTTCTCCCGGTCCGGCCCTGGTGTACGTTGTTCCCTCTCTGTGTCCATGTGTTCTCATTGTTCAGTTCTCACTTATGAGTGAGAACATGCAGTGTTTGGCTTTCTGTTCGTGGGTTAGTTTGCTGAGGATAACAGCTTCCAACTCCATCCATGTCTCTGCAAAGGACATGATCTCATTCCTTTTTATGGCTGCATAGTATTCCCTGGTATATATGTACCACATTTTCTTTATCCAGTCTATCATTGATGGATATTTGGGTTGACTGCATGTCTCTGCTATTGTGAATAGTGCTGCAGTGAACATACACATGCATGTATTTTATAACACAATAATTTATATTCCTTTGGGTATATACTTGCTAATGGGATTGCTGGGTCAAACGCTATTACTGGTTCTAGGTCTTTGAGGAATCGCCACGCCACCTTCCACAACGGTTGAAATAATTTACAGTCCTGCCAATAGTGTAAAAGTGTTCCCATTTCTCCACAACCTCATTAGCATCTGTTGTTTCTTGACTTTTTAATAATCACCATTCTGACTGGCATGAGATGGTATCTCATTGTGGTTTTGATTTGCGTTTCTCTAATGATTAGTGATATTGAGCTTTTTTTCATGTTTGTCAGCCGCATAAATTTTTGCAATCTATCCGCCTGACAGAGGTCAAATATCCAGAATCTACAAGGAACTTAAACAAATTTACAAGAAAGCAACAAACAACCCCATTGAAAAGTGGGCAAAGAGCATGAACAGACACTTCTCTGTTACTTTAGATAACAGAAATTCAGAATGTTTTGTGAAAGTTGCCTTTTCTTAAAGAGGGAGTCAAACTTCCAAAACAAATGAACAAACAAATAAACAAGCATTTTCAATTAAAGAAAGTCAAAGATTAGACATCCCAATGCAATTTGAGCAGTGCAAGTAAAAACACGTTTTGTCTCTTGTAGATAAGTGCTGTGGAGATTATACAGTGTTTTACAAATTTTGAATGACACTTTTACATAATAACTAACTATTTTGATGTAACATTTCAAACTAATAATGCTAGAGGTTACATGTGAGTCTCATCAAGTGAAAAACAACATACTGTCTCTCCAGCCTAAATTATCTACACATTTGTGGTTTACCCATTTGGTAGTTAAATTTTTTTTTCTGAGTAATATAAGAAATAATGGCATATATTTCATAAGGAAGAATATCATATGTTAAAGCTTCAAAATATTATCCTTTAATTTTTTCCTTGTGTTTTTCATAACTTTATGATAGTTTTATTATCATTTTTTCCCCTGAGGATTACTTTCTGCAAAGTAAGGACAATTCTGGGCTTTCTATGAAGTCCTCTTGATGACCCTTGATCTGCATTGCGCCAGGAATAACAGAAATGGCATTTAATTAAATATTACTACTTTAGGGCAAAGCTCTGTTTTAGAGATAAACAAAGAAATTAACATTAGCGTCCCTGTTAAGTTCTTGATGGTGTTTCTCAATGTCTAGCATTCAGTGTCAGACCAAAAAAAAAAAAAAGTTGAGGTAAGAGCGTATGTTTTTTAAAATGTCAGTCTGTGTTGAAAACAGCAGCAATGAAAAATGGCAGCCTTGAGCTGAAACCTTGCTTTTCCTGAAGAGATGGGGAAACAGTTGACGCTTGAGGTCAGGGTCTGCAGAACACAATGGCAAACGTTGCAACTCTCTGCATCCTGTTTAAATGGAGGTCTATGTGTGTCCATCCCACCTTTGATGAATTGTTGTGAATGAGGTTTTGTTAAATTGGACCCTGAGGTGATTTAATTGTTCCCTCCCCTTGAAAGCATTGAATGCTGAAAGAATGCTTCCTCCAGAGGAGTGAACCCAACATCTGTTGAGATCAACCAGCAGAAGGAAAAGAGCTTGAATATAATTGAGAGCTAATAAGTAAATTAAATAAATAGCCCTGACCATCTCAGTATGAAACCTGATTTTTTGGTGATTGTTGCCAGTAAAATCTAGAGACTTGGACCACTCTAACAGTCATAAACATAATAATAATAAATAATTTTTAAAAATCTGCTCCTTTCACCCATGAGTATATACTATTACTTTATATATTGAGTCTGGATTCAACTTCCAGACCATGACATCAGCATCAATATATCATCCTCATTTGCCAACAAAATAGCGATATGTGTTGCAAAAGAGAAAATATGTTCATGATGAAAGTCGACTTCATGGTGCAGATTTGCAATTGTTATTATGATTGTAAGAATTATGTAAGCTGTCAGGAAAGCAGTATTCATTGACTGCCCACAAGGTTGCTGCATACAAAACTTCAATAGTTACCTATATGCTTATGTTGGAGGCAAAACAATAGTCAAATTCATGACTTTCCTTTATTTCTTTATTTCTTTTAACTTCATATCACAAGTCTTTTTCTTTCTATCAGGTGCCAAATGTCTATCTTTTAAATATTTAATGTCAGAAAGTGGTAAATAGAAATGACCATGTCTGTTCAGGTAGTGTAAAATCAGAGAGTGGCAACCTGATTCCCTCAATCACAGTAGTGTCCTGTTTCTTAAATGCCCCTAGAAATTCACATCCTATACCACTGTTCTTCTAGGAGAAAGCCTCAAATCCTAAATCCATGCCCTCCATAATCAGGCTTTACCTAAATTAAAATATGTCTAGGGTAGGTTGGATATTCCTGTGATTGGCCAAGTCTTGGAGTTTAGGGAATGGCAGGGCCAGCATCCTTCAGACTGGTGAATGGCTGAGATGAATGTGTGTTGGGGAGAGGAATTGAGGGCAGTCGGAGTGACCCTGATGCTGCACAGAGGGGAATCCTGAACACTCTCATTCCTATAATGCCTTAGCATTTGCAAAGCTCTCACACAGACATCATGTGTCAGGATTCTCCTCAGATCCCTTCAGGGTCAGTAGGGCAGCAACCATTTCCCCGAGCCCAGATGCAAATCACCCATCCTCACAACCTGTAACTTCTTTCCTCCTTATGTTTTCATTGTTTTCCACTGTCCATTCCTCTGCTATGGCTACTAGATGGTAAGATGCTTGTTATCAGAAAAGTTGTCTGCATTGAGAAAAGTTCTCCTCCCTCTACCTGCTACATTCCAGGTGCATCAAACCTATTTGTTTGAAGAAGGAATGTGCCTGGCAGGAAGTCATTTGTGTAAGCTGGCAAAGCCAAGCCTCCAACTTCAAATCGTATCTTCTTTTTAGAAGTGGGTGATTGTAATCTAGAATCTCTCTGTTTGACTTCAGAACCAGGAGAAAGTGAACAGAAATACCAGGAAGGAAATTAGAGAGGGAACAAGAAAGAACGTTCAATTAATGGAGCTGATGCTATGGGTTTCGTGTCTGTCTGCCAGTTTCCAGTTGAGTTAAGCCAAAACTAAACCCATAGCCACCCTGTTACTTACTTTCCCTGTTTACATATCTCCTCCATTCACCAGAGGCCGTTTTAAAACTGTTCTACTCTCTTTGAACTTTCTATTATTATGTTTAAACTTTCTCAGTCTGAGTTGAGAGAGAGAATAAACGTTTATTGAGTTCTTACGAAATGTTAAGAGCCAGTCCAAGCACTTTTAATAAATTTACTTATTCAATCATCACAGTAATTGTATGAATTGATTACTCTGGTGGTTTTCTGTTTGTTTGCTTTTGTTTGTTGATTTGTTTGTTTTTGAGACAGGAACATTTGGTAGGAAGAAACATTCAAACTATTCCTGGGAGTAAAAACACCCCTGACTGAGTTCCACTGTTTACACACTCTTTAGCCCTTTAATTACTATCTACACTACAATCCATAACTAAACATTTTCATGTTTATATCATCAACCTAAGCCTGGGTCTCACTCTGTCACCCAAGCTGGAGGGCAGTGGTGTGATCATGGCTCGCTGCAGCCTTAACCTCCCAGGCTCAGGTGATTCTCCCACTTTAGCCTCCCAAGTAGCTGGGACTACAGGCACACACCACCATGCCTGGCTAATTTTTTAATGATGATAATGATTATTATTTGTAGCGGTAGCATTTTGCTACATTGCACATGCAGATCTCAAACTCCTGGGCTCAAGCAATCCTCCCATCTCCGCTTCCCATGCTGGGATCATAGGAGTAAGCCACTGTGCCAGACTCTTCCTGTTTTTTCATTTCATAGCTAAAGGAAGGGAGGTTGACAGAGGTTAAGTCCCCTGCTCCAGGGTAGGCATCTTGAAAAGGGTGAAGCCAGAACTTGAAACCCTGGGTGTTTCCTTAACTGCTTCTACTGGAAGTAATTAAAGCTGTCAGTGCATTCTCTTTGTAACTTCTCTCCTTCTCCAACAGAGAAGACACACCACTTCTTTTGGAAGACAGTTCTCCCACCAGGGCTCATGACTCTTACCTGTTTAACCCACTTTAGGACTTTAGGGACCAGGTTGCATTTCCTGTATCTTCAACCTCTCCCCTCTTCTGGTCTCTTTCCATGAACATCCAAACGTCAGGTATTTTCTGCAAAGTCTTCCCTTAACTCTGTCTTTCCTTGAATCAACCAGTTAATGCCTCACCTTCCTTTCAGGGTCACATTTATGTTTATTTTCTCTCTCTCTCTTTTTTTTTTTTTTTTTGAGATGAGGTCACACCATGTTGCCCAGGCTGGCCTCCAACTCCTGGGCTCAGGCAATCTTCCCCACTCTGCCTCCCAAAGTGCTGGGATTACCAGCGTGAGCCACCACACCCAGCTCAGGGTCACATTTCTTAAAAGATGTGTCTTCATTTTCCATCTCTCCTTTGTCACATCCTGTTCAGTAGTAAACCCACTGCAACACCACACTGTCACCATGACATTGATACAGTTGTTTCTGCTAAAGTCCCCTTGACCTTCCACTTGTGTGACCTAGCAAACACATTCTTGGTTTTTTGTACTTGATATCTCTGTGACATTTGCCCCTGTTGTTTATGTCTATTTCCTTAGCTTCTCTGACACCTCAATGTCCTGATTTTCTATGTCTCTGGTTGTCTCTCCACAGACAGTTTTGTGGGCTCCTTTCCTAATAGTTTTCCTTTCAATGCTAGCACATAACAAGATGCTGTTCTTGAACCTCAGTCCTCTCCTGTGATTGCTCTGCATCGTGGTTTCTCAACCTTAATATTATTGACCTTTTCAAACTGTGTAATTCTTTAATTCTTTGTTGTGGAGTTGTGCTGTAAGACTAACAATGTCCCCTGGCATTGCCAAGTGTGTCAGGATTTTTTGCATTGCTATAAAGAAATACCTGAGACTGGGTACTTGTAAAGAAAAGAGGTTTAATTGGCTCGGGGTTCTGCAGGCTGTACAGGAAGCATGGTGCTGGCATCTGCTTCTGGTGAGGCTTCAGGAAGCTTCCAATCATGGTGGAAGGTGACAAGGAGCCAGCATGTCACATGGTGAGACTGGGAGCAAGAGAGAGCGAAGAGAGGTGCCGTACTCTTTTAAACAGCCAGATCTCAAGATAACTGACTCACTATTGCCAACACCAAGCCATTCATGAGGGATCCACCCGCCGGTACCAAATCACCTCACACCAGGCCCCACCTCTGACATTGCAGATCATACTTTGACATGAGATTTGGCAGGAACAAACATCCCAATGATATCACCAAGTGTCCTCTGGGAGTAAAAACACCCCTGATTGAGCTCCACTGTTTACACACTCTCTATCCTTTTAATTAGTGTCAACACTACAATCCACAACTAAGCATTTTGATGTTTATATCATCAGCCTAGGCCTTTCTCCTCCATACAAGATTATTCAATCCTGTTTGATAATTCCATGGAGCTGTCCTAAAAGCACAGGAAAATAAATTTACCATTCCCCACACTGAAACTTGTCTTCTACTCCTAACTTGTCTGTTTGTACTCTGAGATTTCTGACCTCAATAAATAGCACCATCTTCCATGACGTTTCTCAAGGTAGGACATGGGTGCCTCCCTTACCCCACATCTACTCCAGCATCAAGTCTCTTAGATTCAATTTCCTTAACACAGAGCTGCTTCTCTCTTTCTCCACACCTCTACCATTTTTCTCTAGCATCCTTTGTGCATTCTATAAGTGCAACAGCTTCCTAAAGTGTATCTTGCCTTGCAAACATTTGCTTTAAACATTCATTAGTCCAAATGCAACCCGAGTGATTACATTAAACTACAAGCTGTCCAATGCTGAGCAAATACCTTCAGATCTTAACGTCTTTCAATGTCTTTAGGATAAAGTGCACAATCTAAAGCATGGCTTGCAAAGCACTCTATGACATGGCCCCTGCTTGATTCTCATCTTTAATGGTTTACCTCATCTAGGTTCCGTTCATAAAATCTCATCATCTACGGGATGGATCTATTTACAGTTACCAGAAAAGCACCATCTCTCTCCCCTACCCCCAAGGCTCTGTACTGGTTGCTCCTTCTGCCTAAATGCCTTCCTCTCTCTATCCCTCCACTCCTTTCTTTTGCCAACTTTCTCCATCTTCAAACCTCAGCTTACATAGGAAGCTGTCACCAACCCACATAAACCTAGTGAATGGCTTCTCCTTTTATGCCATCTGTGTAATGTTCGTCATATTCCACCCACTCTGCAGCCACTGCCTGCTGACCGATGGAGTTCTCTGCCTAGGTTGTGAGTCCAGAAGATCATGATACTCACTTGAATGCTGTTCTATTTTTAAATCCCATGATAGAGGCACTCCAGGAGGTAGTCAATAAATAAATTTAATAAACATATGAATAAAAAAGTACATAAATGATCCATCTTGGCAATAATGTATGTTTGTATCCAGGAGCAATAATTTTATTGCATTCTTATCCACTGTGTTGTAATTTAAAACTTTGGAACAGAATTTTACTGCTCCATTGCTCTTCCTCTCCCTATCTCCTTTATGAGGGACACAGAACTAAAGAGAATTAGGGGCAGCAAGGAATTAGTATTTACTGAGTGTCCAATCTATCAATCTCTTTAGGCATCATTTCATTGAGTGTTCACAACAACCCTCAGAGTTAAGCATCAGTGTAGAGACCAGGTTACTGAGGCTCACAGAGTGTAATGACACATCCTTCAAGATATTGGCTGGAATGCAGTCTCTTCTGGAGCTTGAAGTCCTTTTCTAGGCTCACTTGGGCTGTTGGCAGTACCCAGGTCCTTGTGATTATGGGACTGGGGTCTCCCTTTGCTTGCTGGCTGTTGGTCAGGGATTGCTCTCAGCTCCTGGAGTCTGTCCTTAGGGCCTAGCCACAGGGTCCTCTCTCAACATGATGATTGACTTACTCAAAGTCAGTAGGAGGACCTTTCATCTGTCAGCTACAATACAGGTATACAAAATATACTGGAATCATGTCCATCATGTCCACCCCATTACCTTTGTCATACAAAGTAACCTAACAGAGGAAGTGTCATTCCGTCATAGTCATAGGTCCCAACCAATTCAGAAGGGACTCTTACAGGGCATGTGTGGCAGCAGTGGGAATTCTGACTACTACAACAGTAACCTGGAAAGACACAGAATTTCCTGTCCAAAGAGCTAGGTTCCAATCCCAATTCCGTAGGTGAATTATTCAATCAACCGTGAGTCTCAGCAATTTGTAGAAATTTGTGGTAACTCATTATACAGCAATAGATTTCCAATAAACTAAGTTGCATGCTTGTACAAAAGTACTAGAGAGTAGTGTCTGCAGAAGGCAGAAAGAAATTCCTTATTTTGCCCTAGATCCTCAACATTCATGACACATTAGAAAGGACTGTCAATCATTCTTATTAAAAAAAAAAAAAAAAGAAAGAAAAAAACCTCAAATCTGGTCTGCTAGGAAAGCCCATTTTTCCAGCAACAATGTCCTTCTGTATAAAAATTATATAGTAATCCCACTGCATTTCTACACACGGAAGTATTTTTCCATCTTTTGGAGTAATTTTACAAGTGGCCAATGACTGAGAACAAAAGAATTGAGTGAAAACACAACTGTATAACACAGTGTCTGGCCAGGCATGCCCGTGCAGAAGGCAGTTCTGCTCAGGTGGGCTTCCTGGCACAGATTTCTGGGGCTAAACTGGCGTGACATCAGACACTAGTTACAGGGGAGCATTCTGGCGGGGCATTTCATGCTGCGGTTCAGCTGAAAAGCAGGTAGGGCTGGGTTCACACAGGTCTCTTTCCTGGGAAGTCTGAAGCGTTGAGTCCCAGCTGGAAGGAGGCCTTGCCAACAAAAATTTCAAAGTTTCACAAGGTCAAAAACCAGCCTACCCGTGGTCCAGGCTTTCACAGCCTCTACCCACAGATGCCAGTGGGAACTCCCTACCAAAACCAAAAAGGTCTCCCTACATTGCCAAACATGCACTGGGAGAAAAAAAGAAAGAAGAAAACTAATAATTTCTGATTTCTAAACAAAAGGAAAAACATAATTGTCCACTCTCTTTCATTAAGCTATCGGTTCAACTCCAATATTGTATCACTCTACCCTGGGTTTGATAGCAATTTCTATTAAAATAAAAACCATATCTCTAGGATTCATATTCTCCTTGTTTTAAATACAGATTTAAGAACATAATTACATATTTTAATATACCTTAACATACATGGGATTTATGTTCATTGATGTGGAAATGAAATTAAAAAGAAATGTGCTCATTTTAAGAATATGCCTACCAAGGAGTAAAAAACATATTCCGACCCCCCAAAAAGATAAATTGGAAATTAGGACAATTTTACCTGAAACAACTCATTCTAAGGGAAAACAAACAAACAAACAAACTAATTTCTATGTTGCTTTTGTTCCTTGCTTTGAAAAATTTTGATTATAACTCAAGATCAACCAAACTGCCTCACCTTTTAAAAGAAAAGATAAAAGACGTTCACAGGAATAGTTTTAAAATAATGAGAAACATTTATCAAACTAGCAAAGGAAATGTAAAGATTTTTCTGATGATGTAGACTTTGAAAGTGATCAAATATGATCCTGGTGATCCAGGGACCAAGACTAATCTCCTAACAATCCACCTTTTATCAAGTTGTGGGCTTCTTAGGAAAACAGGGCACAGAGAAAACCGAGTTCAAGCTTCCAGGTTAGTAGCTGACTATATGATTCAGAAGAATCATCCTCTTTACAAAGAGTACAGTCCACTATTTTTTAAACATGAGATTACTTTAAGAATAAAAATGAATTCCCCTGAAGGATGTTTCAGAGAAATGTATATTTTGACTAGTCTGCCCATTCTTAATGCTAGTAGGCTCTTCCCTATCTAATCCACAAATTAATTGTTCCTTTAAAATCTGAGCACTTGGGCTGGGCGCGGTGGCTCATGCCTGTAATCCCAGCACTTTGGGAGGCTGAGGCGGGTGGATCACCTGAGGTCAGGTGTTCGAGACCAGCCTGGCCAACATGGTGAAACTCTGTCTGTACTAAAAATCCAAAAAAAAAAAAAAAAAAAAAATTAGCTGGGCATGGTGGTGCGCACCTGTAATCCCAGCTACTCAGGAGGCTGAGGCAGGAGAATTGCTTGAACCTGGGAGGCGGAGGTTGCAGTAAGCTGACATCCAGCCACTGCCACTACACTCCAGCCTGGGCAACAGAGCGAGACTTCAAAAAAAAAAAAAAAAAAATCCAAGCTCTCTAAGAAGGCAAATGGTATAGGCACAATCAGCTTGTTTATTTTATTCTCTGGCTTTTTTTTTTTTTTTTTGAGGTTATGTAACTAATCTAAAAGGCATCTTGAGAAATGGTTGATGTTGGACACCCTTGTGTTTTGGAATTCCAGCAACATATCTCAGATCTTTACCTTTATTAGCACAGATGATCCCCATACATGCTAGGCCATTTGACTGCAATTGGGCATGGAGAATTAATTTCTTTGCTTAAACAGTTGCTTGCAACCCTGCCTCCTCCTCCTCCACCCACAGCAATGCATGCATTTAGGGGCAGTTGTACCTATACAGGTTTTCTAAACAAACATAATTGATTTCACAATTAGTTTTTCAATATCACTGAAGCCATTTGACAAATTAACTGGTATAATATTAAACAACAGTATTTGAAGGGCTAAGTAGCTACCTCTGGACTGTGGATTCCCAGTGGGGGGCTTCCACTGGAAATCACTCCTGAATTGGGAATTCCTGAAAAAAATCCTTCTAATGCTAATTCACCACCCCTGAGGTGCAGAGTGGGGTTGACTTGCACACACACATGTACATAGTGTGATTGTATTTTTTTTTAACAGGAAATCTCAGATAATAATAATATTTCCAGATTCCATAATATACACATAATTCTAAAATCATTGGTGTGAGTAGATCTAGAAATTACTGTGTATTCAAGTGGACTGTGTATTCAAGTTTCTACAACGGGTGATTTAAAACTTAGCAATCAAAATTTAAATGCGTTAAACACTTGAAATGCACTCTCCCACCTCTTTACATCTATTTTACGGGACTTCCACCTGAGTGTATTCTGATATTTCCATTACTGGTTGTCATAGCTGAATACTGGTAATAACATAAATGCCATGGTTAAGTACATTATGACATACTCATAAAATGGTATGATTTTTAGCTGTAAAACAGAAGGAATAACTAAATATAGAGTGAAAGAAAGAGGATCACCAAAATCTATTTACAGACAAAAATCTCAGAACAGCACATATTTTAAGGGAGTACCTTTTTGAACATTTTTACAATGTATATGTTATGATGTTTTTAACTTTCTTTTTTTATATTAATGTATAATACACTACATACCACTGGCTTTTCTTCTGTGCAGAATTGGGGCAGATTATAAAAAAGCAAAATAGAGATTTTTTTTCCCTCCAGACATTTACATTTTTGCTGGGTGCAAGTAGTAAAAGTGAAATCACCTTTACAAAAATTATGAGAGTGAGAAAAATTTGACAAGAAAACTATGGCAGTGAAAGAGATCTGACCTAACTGACTCCGTCTTGCTTTTAACCTCCAACCTGCCCTTTTTCACTCCTCAGTATAGGGAAATCTAACTTTAGGAGGAATTGAGTTTATAATTTAACTTTGGAACAAAGATGATAACAACCCCTTCCTGAAACAAACCCCCTCCTTGACTGAGGATCAGACCTCCTTAGTAAAACTAAAGAGTTAGCCACAAGAGTAGAAATTGTGGCTCAGGAATCATGCAGCTGGAGGCCACAAGATTCCTAAACTCCCCAATTACTCCTAGGGATAACATCACTATTGTAAAACCTATAATTGGTGTTCAGTGTATTTTTCAGACCCTGTATCCTGATGAACCAGTGGCACTACCCACACCAGTAAACTGGCCCACCTAGTTCTGCAACCCCCCCAGGAGCAGAAGACACCCAGGAGAACTCCCTTCCACCCACCAAGATTTAATCCCCAACCCAACCAATCAGCATTCCTCACTCCCTAGCTCTTTGCCCACCAAATTATCCTTAAAAACCCTCCCAGCCTTCAGGGAGACTGATTTGAGTAATGACTCCATCTCCTGCATGGCCAGCCTCCAGTCAATTAAAGTCTTTCTTTACTGCAATACCACGATCTCAGTGAACTGATTTTGTCTGTGCAGTGGGCAGGACAAACCCATGGGGTGATTACAAATTAACTTAAAATGGTGTTTAAGACTGTTGTATAAGGACGTAAAGAGAAGAGAAGAAAGTTTGGGGGTGGAAAGGGAGATTCACATGAGTTCGGTGAAAAATCATTTTTAGAGAAGTTGAGATTCAGAGTTGAGGATTATGTGTGGGTGGGCATTATGTAAACAGGAAGAAATTAGACAGATGTTCCAGTGGAAAAATTTAAATAACATGTGACAATATCTATGAAAAAAATGTTTTTTTATGGATCTTTCAGAAAAGGGACAATAACTACTTTTCTATCAGGATTAAAATTGATTGAAAGAGTTTTATCAATATCCCCTAATTGTACTAGTTGAACTGATCAAAATGCCCTATTGGCTGATTTGTATAAATCGCCCACATGTAAATACATATATACATGCCCATTCACCAAATATCATTGTTAGTGCAATCAATCCAAGGACACAAGAAACCAGCTTGTCTTTGATACATACAAAGCGGACATCAAATAGCAGTGAGAGGGCTGCAGATATGCTCTCTCAAAGATGCAGACAGAAGGTTCTGAGGTGGATGAATCCAACCACAGCAGTTCAATCAGGTACAAATAAAATTGCTTAAATAGGGGGCACGCCCAAGATGGCCAAATAGGAACAGTTCCAGCCTCCAGGTCCCAGCGTGAGCAACACAGAAGACGGGTGATTTCTGTATTTTCAACTGAGGTACTGGGTTCATCTCACTGGGATGTGTCGGACAGTTGGCACTGGTCCACGGGTGCAGCCCGCCCAGTGAGAGCTGAAGCAGGGTGAGGCATCACCTCAACTGGGAAGTGCAAGGGGGAAGGGAATTAGTTTTCCTAGCCAAAGGAAATTGAGACACACATCACCTGGAAAATCAGGTAACTCCCACCCTGATACTGCACTTTACCAAGGGTCTTAGCAAACGGCACACCAGGAGATTATATCCTACACCTGGCCCGGAGGGTCCCATGCCCACGGAGCCTCCCTCATTGCTAGCACAGCAGTCGGAGATCTAACTGCAAAGTGGCAGCGAGGTTGGGGGAGGGGTGCCCACCATTGCTGAGGCTTAAGTAGGTAAACAAAGCTGCCAGGAAGTTCGAATTGGGTGGAGCCCACTGCAGCTCAAGGAGGCCTGCCTGCCTCTGTAGACTCCTCTGGGGACAGGGCATAGCTAAACAAAAAGCAGCAGAAACCTCTGCAGTTATAAATGTCCCTGTCTGACAACTTTGAAGAGAAAAGTGGTTGTCCCAGCACCGAGGTTGAGATCTAAGAACGGACAGACTGCCTGCTCAAGTGGGTCCCTGACCCCTGAGTAGCCTAACTGGGAGACATCCCACACTAGGTGCAGACCGACACCTCACACCTCACATGGCTGGGTACACCTCTGAGACAAAGCTTCCAGAGCAAGAATCAGACAGCAACACTTGCTGTTCAGCAATATTCTATCTTCTGCAGCCTCTGCTGCTGACACCCAGGCAAACAGGGTCTGGAGTGGACCTCAAGCAAACTCCAACAGACCTGCAGCTGAGGGTCCTGACTGTTAGAAGGAAAACTAACAAACAGAAAGGATACAAACACCAAAATACCATCAGTACATCACGATCATCAAAGACCAAAGGCAGATAAAACCACAAAGATGGGGAAAAAGCAGTGCAGAAAAGCTGGAAATTCAAAAAATCAGAGCGCATCTCCCCCTCCACAGGAACGCAGCTCATCGCCAGCAACGGAACAAAGCTGGACGGAGAATGACATTGACGAGTTGAGAGAAGAAGGCTTCAGTCGATCAAACTTCTCAGAGCTAAAGGAGGAACTACGTAACCAGCACAAAGAAACTAAAAACCTTGAAAAAAGAATGGATGAATGGATAACTAGAATAACCAATGCAGAGAAGACCTTAAAAGAACTGATAGAGATGAAAACCACAACACGAGAGCTACTTGACAAATGCACAAGCTTCCGTAACTGACTTGATCAACTGGAAGAAAGAGTATCAGCGATTGAAGATCAAATGAATGAAATGAAGTGAGAAGAGAAGTGTAGAGAAAAAAGAGTAAAAAGAAATGAACAAAGCCTCCAAGAAATATGGGATTATGTGAAAAGACCAAATCTACGTCTGATTGGTGTGCCTGAAAGTGATGGGGAAAATGAAACCTAGTTGGAAAACACTCTGCAGGATATCATCCAGGAGAACTTCCCCAACCTAGTAGGGCAGGCCAACATTCAAATTCAGGAAATACAGAGAACACCACAAAGATACTCCATGAGAAGAGCAACTCCAAGACACATAATTGTCAGATTCACCAAAGTTGAAATGAAGGAAAAAATGTTAAGGGCAGCCAGAGAGAAAGGTCGGGTTACCCACAAAGCGAAGCCCAGCAGACTAACAACAGATCTCTTGGCAGAAACTCTACAAGCCAGAAGAGAGTGGGGGCCAATATTCAACATTCTTAGAGAAAAGAATTTTCAACCCAGAATTTCATATCCAGCCAAACTAAGTTTCATAAGTGAAGGAGAAATAAAATCCTTTACAGACAAGCAAATGCTTAGAGATTTTGTCACCACAAGGCCTGCCCTACAAGAGATCCTGAAGGAAGCACTAAACATGGAAAGGAACAACAGGTACCAGCCATTGCAAAAACATGCCAAACTGTAAAGACCATCAATGCTAGGAAGAAACTGCATCAACTAACGAGCAAAATAACCAGCTAATATCACAATGACAGGATCAAGTTGACACACAACAATATTAACCTTAAATGTAAATGGACTAAATGGTCCAATTAAAAGACACAGACTGGCAAATTGGATAAAGAGTCAAGACCATCAGTTTGCTGTATTCAGGAGACCCATCTCACATGCAGAGACACACATAGGCTCAAAATAAAGGGATGGAGGAAGATCTACCAAGCAAATGGAAAACAAAAAAAAAGCAGGGGTTGCAATCCTAGTCTCTGATAAAACAGACTTTAAACCATCAAAGATCAAAAGAGACAAAGAAGGGCATTACATAATGGTAAAGGGATCAATTCAACAGGAAGAGCTAACTGTCCTAAATATATATGCACCTAATACAGGAGCACCCAGATTCATAAAGCAAGTCCTTAGAGACTTACAAAGAGACTTAGACTCCCATACAATAATAATGGGAGACTTTAACACCCCACTGTCAACATTAGACAGATCAATGAGACAGAAAGTTAACAAGGATATCCAGGAATTGAATTCAACTCTGCACCAAGCAGACCTAATAGACATGTACAGAACTCTCCACCCCAAATCAACAGAATATACATTATTCTCAGCACCACATCGCACTTATTCCAAAATTGACCACATAATTGGAAGTAAAGCACTCCTCAGCAAATGTAAAAGAACAGAAATTATAACAAACTGTCTCTCAGACCACAGTGCAATCATACTAGAACTCAGGACTAAGAAACTCAATCAAAACCGCTCAACTACATGGAAACTGAACAACCTGTTCCTGAATGACTACTGGGTACATAATGAAATGAAGGCAGAAATAAAGATGTTCTTTGAAACCAACGAGAACAAAGATACAACATACCAGAATCTCTGGGACACATTTAAAGCAAGGTGTAGAGGGAAATTTATAGCACTAAATGCCTACAAGAGATAACAGGAAAGATCTAAAATTGACACCCTAACATCATAATGAAAAGAACTAGATAAGCAAGAGCAAACACATTCAAAGCCAGCAGAAGGCAAGAAATAACTAAGATCAGAGCAGAACTGAAGGAGATAGAGACACAAAAAACCCTCCAAAAAATCAATGAATCCAGGAGTTGGTTTTTTGAAAAGATCAACAAAATTGATAGATCGCTAGCAAGACTAATAAAGAAGAAAAGAGAGAAGAACCAAATAGACATGATAAAAACTGATAAAGGGGATATCACCACTGACCCCACAGAAATACAAACTACCATCAGAGAATACTGTAAACACCTCTACGCAAATAAACTAGAAAACCTAGAAGAAATGGATAATTTCCTGGACACTTACACTCTCCCAAAACTAAACCAGGAAGAAGTTGAATCCCTGAATAGACCAATAGCAGGCTCTGAAATTGAGGCAATAATTAATAGCCTACCAACCAAAAAAAGTCCAGGACCAGACGGATTCACAGCCAAATTCTACCAGAGGTACAAGGAGGAGTTGGTACCATTCCTTCTGAAACTATTCCAATCAATAGAAAAAGAGGGAATCCTCCGTAACTCATTTTATGAGGCCAACATCATCCTGATACCAAAGCCTGACAGAGATACAACAAAAAAAGAGAATTTTAGACCAATATCCCTGATGAACATCGATGCAAAAATCCTCAATAAAATACTGGCAAACCGAATCCAGCAGCACATCAAAAAGCTTATCCACCATGATCAAGTGGGCTTCATCCCTGGGATGCAAGGCTGGTTCAACATACGCAAATCAATAAACGTAATCCAGCATATAAACAGAACCAAAGACAAAAACCACATGATTATCTCAATAGATGCAAAATAGGCCTTTGACAAAATTCAACAGCCCTTCATGCTAAAAACTCTCAATAAATTCGGTATTGATAGAATGTATCTCAAAATAATAAGAGCTATTTATGACAAACCTATGGCCAATATCATAATGAATGGACAAAAACTGGAAGCATTCCCTTTGAAAACTGGCACAAGACAGAGATGCCCTCTCTCACCACTCCTATTCAACATAGTGGTGGAAGTTCTGGCTAGGGCAAGAGAAAGAAATAAAGGGTATTCAGTTAGGAAAAGAAGAAGTCAAATTGTCCCTGTTTGCAGATGACATGATTGTATATTTAGAAAACCCCATCATCTCAGCCCAAAATCTCCTTAAGCTGATAAGCAACTTCAGCAAAGTCTCAGGATACCAAATCAATGTGCAAAACTCACAAGCATTCTTATACACCAGTAACAGACAAACAGAGAGCCAAATCATGAATGAACTCCCATTCACAACAGCTTCAAAGAGAATAAAATACCTAGGAATCCAACTTACAAGGAATGTAAAGGACCTCTTCAAGGAGAACTACAAACCACTGCTCAGTGAAGTAAAAGAGGACACAAACAAATGGAAGAACATACCATGCTCATGGTTAGGAAGAATCAATATTGTGAAAATGGCCATACTGCCCAAGGTAATCTATAGATTCAATGCCATCCCCATCAAGCTGCCAATGACTTTCTTCACAGAATTGGAAAAAACTGCTTTAAAGTTCATATGGAACCAAAAAAGACCCCACATCTCCAAGACAATCCTAAGTCAAAAGAACAAAGCTGGAGGCATCACGCTACCTGACTTCAAACTATACTACAAGGCTACAGTTACCAAAACAGCATGGTACTGGTACCAAAACAGAGATACAGACCAATGGAAAAGAACAGAGTCCTCAGAAATAATACCACACATCTACAGCCATCTGATCTTTGACAAACCTGAGAAAAACAAGAAATGGGGAAAGGATTCCCTATTTAATAAATGGTGCTGGGAAAATTGGCTAGCCATAAGTAGAAAGCTGAAACTGGATCCTTTCCTTACTCCTTATACAAAAATTAATTCAAGATGGATTAGAGACTTAAATGTTAGACCTAAAACCATAAAAACCCTAGAAGAAAACCTAGGTAATATCATTCAGGACATAGGCATGGGCAAGGACTTCATGTCTAAAACACCAAAAGCAATGGAAACAAAAGCCAAAATTGACAAATGGGATCTCATTAAACTAAAGAGCTTCTGCACAGCAAAAGAAACTATCATCAGGCAACCTGCAGAATGGGAGAAAAGTTTTTCAATCTACTCATCTGACAAAGGGCTAATATCCAGAACCTATAAAGAACTCAATCAAATTTACAATAAAATAACAAACAACCCCATCAAAAAATGGGCAAAGGATATGAACAGACACTTCTCAAAAGAAGACATTCATACAGCCAACAGACACATGAAAAAATGCTCATCATCACTGGCCATCAGAGAAATGCAAATCAAAACCACAATGAGATACCATCTCACACCAGTTAGAATGGCAATCATTAAAAAGTCAGGAAACAACAGGTGCTGGAGAGGATGTGGAGAAATAGGAACACTTTTACACTGTTGGTGGGATTGTAAACTAGTTCAACCATTGTGGAAAACAGTGTGGCGATTCCTCAAGGATCTAGAACTAGAAATACCATTTGACCCAGCCATCCTATTACTGGAGATATACCCAAAGATTTATAAGTCATGCTGCTATAAAGACACATGTACACATACGTTTATTGCAGCACTATTCACAACAGTAAAGACTTGGAATCTACGCAAATGTCCATCAGTGACAGACTGGATTAAGCAAATGTGGCACATATACACCATGGAATACTATGTAGCCATAAAAAAGGATGAGTTTGTGTCCTTTGTAGGGACATGGATGCAGCTGGAAACTATCATTCTCAGCAAACTATCACAAGAAGGAAACCAAATACCGCATGTTCTCACTCATAGGTGGGAATTGAACAATGAGATCACTTGGACACACGAAGGGGAACATCACACACCGGGTCCTATTGTGGGGAGGGTAGGGGGGAGGGGTAACATTAGGAGATATACCTAATGTAAATGACGAGTTAACAGGTGCAGCATACCAACATGGCACATGTATACATATGTAACAAACCTGCACATTGTGCACATGTACCCTAGAACTTAAAGTATAATAATTTTAAAAATTGCTTAAATAGCAGTGAATAATTAGAAATTAGAAAATAGCAACAGAAAAACAAATACAAAACAAGTCAGTTCATGAGGCAGTTTAAATTAAAATGATTCACTAATAATTTGATCTTCTTGGCCGCCAGAGGCAAGTGAAATTATGAAAAATAATGAATACAAGATAAATGTGTCCCCAGTGTCAGTTCGATGTGTACTTCCTCTGTTATTTTCCAGTTTCTAAACTGTTAGCAAATTAGGAAACATTTCCATCTCCGTCAGTGGAGGACTTACTCTGCTTCCAAAGTAAACACATTCATGAAGGAGTGTGTCTATAGTGAAAGGCTCTTTAACATAGAACAGAGGCATTTAAATCTCTTTCAATTTGGCTAATATCCTGAGGAATCTTAAACCTATATCTTTACTAAAGATCATCAAATACTTCCAAAGCAATTGGGATTTTTCCTCTCATTTCTGGAGGCAGATAAATCCCCTTGAACGAAGCAGTGCTCGGTTACTTCATTATTTCTCATATGTTTGCTGTATTAGTAAGCCACAGCCATGAAAAGAGCCATTTCTTCCACTTCTGCCCAAGAAGGAAAGTTCATAATTTAGAGATTTCTGCACACCTTGACCCTTCAGTGTGCTATTGGTGCAAAATATGTGTTCCCTTCAAGTTTGATGCCCGCGATGGTATTGGGTGGATTGGCTTACTGGAAGTGAGGTGCATTCTTTGTCTGATGTTCCCATCTCCCTTGGACTTTCCTCTTAATTTTTTTTTCCTTGCATGTTTTAGGAAATGCAGATAGCAAAATAAACGAAAAACTACACTTTGGATGGCAATAATAATTTTCTGTATTTGATGGAATTTAGTTTTTCATTGAATAACTACCAATGTTGATACACAGCAATGGGAGTAAAACAGATTTTTCTAGATTAATGAATGGTTCTCAAAATGTGGTTTCTAGACGAGTAGCATCAGCATTTCCTGGGGATCTCTTAAATATAAATTATTTGGTTCCTGTAAGGTGGGCACACAGTTGTAGATGATTAGCAAGGCGATTCTAATGTGTGATTGTAATGTGTGATGATGTATATGAGCCATTATTCTAGATGTTAATCAGAAATACCAGCATACTTCAAAAAAGAACACTCCTATGTAATATATTTTCAGTGTAGCACAGTGCTATGCCTATATTTATATATCATGGTTAAGCCCTTTTACTGTTAAAAAGCACTTGATATTTTTAAAAAATATTATGGCTCATTGATTAATGCATATTTACAAATAGTAATATGCTTTAGGTTACCTGATAATATCAATGTATGATGACCTATACAACTTTCTCTTCTTTGAAGGCTTAAATAACCCCCAAAACGAGGAAACAATGAAAAAGAACGGCACTACCTTGGAAAAATAGCATGAGTGATGTAATTTAATGGACGCACACTTGATCTATGGCATGCTAAATGCTGAGTATGGGTTATTTCATTTAAACCTCACAACAAACCTATGTGAGGGATACTCATAACATCTGCACTTGACCCAGAAAAAAACTGAATTTCAAAGTGATTGAATGTCTTACTGAAGGGGCCATAGTTAGGGAAGCAGCATTTAATACCCCAGAACCATACCACCCATACTTTTCCCCTCTGTGGCTGCCTCATTCATTAAAATAACTCCACTTGTGTTCTTTTTAATTAGAGTTGAAAATTCTTTTTTGCAAGAAATCAGCTTTATTGTCCATGCTCTGATGTAAGGGCATGTAGATAAACCACCATGAGTGAAATTACAGTGACGTTTCTCATTAGTTGTTTAGAGTAGGATTGTGTGTGGGGAGAAGAGAGCTAGGTGAGGATGGAAAGTGTGGCCTCCCTCCAGTGTGAAGGAGACAATATTTTTACACCAATCTTGTTTTAACCATGCTCATCTAAGCCCAGTAGCTAGGAATATGACTCTGGGTGGAATGGTATCTTTTCTAAGATGTCATGATGTCATTTCTCTCTGTCTCCTTTTTTTTTTTTTTTTTTTTTTTTTGAGATGGCATTTCACTCCATTGCCCAGGCTGGAGTGCAGTGGCGCAATCTCGGGTCACTGCAACCTCTGCCTCCTGGGTTTGAGTGCTTCTTGTGCCTCAGTCTCCCGAGAAGCTGGGGCTACAGGCGCATGATACCACACCCCACTAAGTTTTGTATTTTTTGTAGAGATGAGGTTTCGCCATATTAGCCAGGCTGGTCTCAAACTCCTGGCCTCAAGAGATCTGCCTGCCTCCGCCTCTCAAAGTGTTGGGGTTACAGGCATAAGCCACTATGCCAGGCCTAAGATGTCACTTCTTATAAGCAGTCTGCTAGTACCTTAATCTCAGCATCTACTCAACAAAAGTTTATTCTGGAAGCTAAATGAGCCACACAGAGGATGTATAATAATTAATAAAGAGTTAAATGAATTCAAATGATGGAACTCAAGACATTTGTAGACATGTTGGTTTCCACAGCTTAGGTTTACACTATTGATAGTTTATATAGAAACATAGGTTATGTTTAACCTATGTGTGTGTGTATGTGTCTCTTATATAAGAGGAGATACAGCAGAAAGGTAAATTATTAGAATTTTTAAACTTCTGTCTTAATATCTCAAGCCTGCTCAAGGAACGTTGATCTCCTGCTTTCAAGTTAACCTGGATTGTTAATTTTCTGGTTTTTAACAGAAATTCCTACACCACTGGAAGGGTTTCCTGGCAAAATGATTCCACGCTGGCCAAATCATTCATCTGATCTAAGACAACAGGCTCTTAACTCTCCTCCCATTCTTGCCCCTTTGAACTTATCCCCACCCTGAAGTCAGAGTAAACTTATTAAAATATAAGTCAAATCTTATTTCTTCCCTGTTCAAAACCTCCCAGTGATTTCTCAACCAATTCAGTGTAAAAGCCAAAGCCCCTAATACGGCTCCTGCCCTCACACAATCTGTCCCTCTATATTCTGATGGGTTCTCCTTTTCTTTTCTCTGGCACCCCTGTCTCCTGGCTTACCTCCTTGCCATTCCTGGAAAACCTTAGATTTCCCCATCCTCATGTCCCTACCTCCATTATTCTCAAGCCAGCCTATTTTGACTTGTGTAGTTTGTGTTGCTACAAGACGTATGTGCTTCTTCTTTGTCACCCCTTCACTCTCTAGGGCTAAGGACTAACTCTGAGCTTCTACAATAGTTCCATGCACATCATGGGCACCCAGTAAATGTTTGTGTCATGAATGAATATATGGTGAGACCATCTAGGGCAGCTCAACACAAATATAACACAAATCCCACCAGAATATTCAGCACAGAGTCAAGAATTGTCACTCAGGAATGGAAGGCCATAACCCTGTATTTTACATATCATTTGAGATGGCCCCAATTTAGAACAGATTCAGTGTCTCCCATTTTTTTCATTGATGGTAAATTGGACACAGAATGTTTTCATTAGTCTTGTTGCACCTGGCCTGTGCTTTATATATAACAAGCCCAACTGAGACTTTAAGTCATTGGCACTGGTTCCAGTTTTCCACAGTTTGCCTCCCCTCATCCCTCTTGGTCCTCAGAACACTATCATTACCACCCCAATGACTGGAAAGAAAGTGACAAAATGTGCACCTTCATAGGATTTTCTACTTCATTTTCTGGGAAAATCTTTTCATATCTTCTTCCAACCTGGCCTCAGGTATTTCTTTCTATTGTCCTGCACTTGCTGAAAAGAGGTAAGACTGAATTTGAGGGAAAAATAAGAAAGAATTATATTATTTTCCATATGTTTTCTTTAGCTTGAGTTACAACAGTGATTCAAGCATTGTTTCTTTTTGCAATCATATGAATTATACAATTTTACAATTTGTCTGGCAAATTGGTTAAAGCAATTTCAATGCAAAGACGATTTAAGAATAACAATGTAGGAATGTTACTGCCTAGCTGAACTATCTTGGATACTCTCCCTCACTTCCATATATTTCAGCTGCTTCATCTATAAGAGGAGCCATTTGGACTAGATTTCCTTCCAATCCTGTGCAGGTCTACTTTCAGTTTATTGTGTGCCAATCAAATCTTTCTACTTAACTTCGAGTAGCACCACATCTGTGTTAATTTAATACAAGTTTCAAGATGTCTACTGTGACCATGAGATAGTCTTTTATGCTATTATACAGTTATTAGTAATTCCATTATAATCGTCAGGAGAATAAAAAAAGAAAAACCTCATTAAGTAAACAAGCAAAAATAGCTATAGGTCGATGATGTCAAAAGCTAAATATACATGGAAAAAAGAGGTTAAGAAAACTATGCTTTATCCACAGGATATTAAACTTTTTTGGATTTTTGACTCGAGCATTAAAAAAAAAAATAGACATGTCTTCATCCTGTGCAATTTCTGCCTAGATTACCAAAAGTCACTGTGGCCACTGAATCATCACTACAGCTGCCCGCAGATACTCTACTGAGCTTTAGGACCCATCATCTTCCTAGCTGGTCACTGAGCCTGTCCAAAGTTGGCATGTATTTATATTTTTTAAATGAGGAAGAAATGCTTTGTCTTTTCTAAAGCAGGAATTTAACTTCAAGTCATAGAGTCATGTGTTACTTAATGACAGGAACACTTGTGAGAAATGCTTCATCAGGTGACTTTGTTGTTACACAAACATGCACAACAAACCTAGGTGGTACAGCCTACTACACACCTAGGTAAGGTGGTGTAGCTTAGTGCTCCTGGGCTACAAACCTGTGCAGCATGTGACTATACTGAATATTGTAAGAAATTGTAACATAATGACAAGTATTTGCATATCTAAATATAGCCAAACACAGAAAAGGTAATGCATTGCACTGTGACACTATGACAGCTACAGTGTCACTAAGTGATAAGAATTTTTCAGCTACATTATAATTTTATGGGACTACCACTGTATGTGCAATCATTATGTGTCATGTGACTGTGTTGATAATTTCCTTTTGCTAGTATAAGATCATCCATAAATTCCAGTCATTGTTATTCACAATGGACTATATCACTCACTGGAATTGCCTTCTTTTTTATTTTCAGAGCTGAGCTCTGTCACCCTGGCTGGAATGCAGTGGTGCAATCACAGTTCACTGCAGCCTTGAACTCCTTGGCTCAAGCTATCTTCCCGCCTCAGCTTCCTGAGTAGCTGGGACTACAGGTGCACCACCAAACCTGCATAGCCTGCTTTATTAGAAAACTTATCACCACCCCTTGATTTATGACACTTAATTTTTTGGTTAACATTATACAAACTAGTTATTAATATGACTTTTCTAACTAATGACTAAAAATAAGAATCCTCTTGATTGAAAGTTATCTTAAGGCTATGCATATGAGGTAAAGTTATGATATCTAAATTTAAGGTATGCTTGAGATAATCTCTTCTAACACACACACACACATGCACACATGTGCACACAAATGCACATTTCCATTCCTTTTGGTCTCCTTAAAGCAATGGCTCTCAACCAGGGGGAGATAATGAGTTAGGTCTCCTCCCTCATTTCTAGAACATGTCTAGAAGCAATTTCAGTTGCCACCATTGGGGGATAAGGTTGCTGCTGGCATCCAGTGGGTAGAGAGTGGGGATGCTGCAAAACCCCATACAATGTACAGGGCAGGCCGTCATACAAAAGAGTCCTCTGGCCCCCCAAATTCTGTAGTGACAAAGATGAGAAACTCCACCCAAAACAAAGAAAAACACACACACACACAAAATAATCCTTACCTTTCAAAAAAAGTTTTGTCAACCTATTTTACTAATAGTTTTTTTTTTTTTAAAGCATCTTGGATATTTTGCATTATTTTTTATTTTGTGTTGTTACAGGACCAATAGGTCCATAGGCTTGCTGCCTAGTAACAGACCAGTCCACCAAGACAACAGGGTTTGAAGCAGAGAAAGAGTTCAATTATTGTAGGTTAGCTGAGTAAGGATGACAAATGATGAGAGGGACCCTCAATGACTCCCTGGGGAGTTCTTGACTGGAGTTTTAAGGGGATCTTGGAGGGTAAGGGGCTGGAAAATTGGGATTGTTGATTGGTCAAGGTAAGAGGAATTAAATCATGGGGATGTGGAAACTGCATTCCTTGGTGAGTCAGCTCCTCATGGGGTCCTTTAGACTAGCTGATGTCAGTGCTTTCGTTGGTACTCAAGACCTGAAAGAGTATCTCAAATGCAAAATGTAACACTTAACAATACTTAAGATGTTACCTATAGAGCAGTCAAGGGGAGCTATAATGTCTTAAAGGGTGTATGTGATCTGGGGGCCATAGGTAGCAAACACCTATGAGGAAGGGTGTAGAGAGCAGGCTGACCTAGTCATTAATGCTGAGTGAGCTGCAAGCTTGGTTTATTTTCATTTCTCCTCTTCCCTTCTTCCCTGCTTAATTTTATAAGATTTATAGGGATGGTATCAGTATTTTCAGGGTTTTTTCCCCATTCAATTTGTTCTGGCCAATTACCCTAGTCCTAGAAATGCTATGAATGCTTTGCTGATGATCTCAGCACAGTTCTCAGTGAAGACAACAGACCAACGCATTGACACCAAGGTGAGCCCAGTGCAGATGACTAAAGCGCTACTTCTAGAAAAGTTAACATATTTTACTGCAATCCTGTTAGAAACTTTACCCTCCTGTCTGAAAAAATTAGTATTGATTGCACTGTCTTATGAATGACTGGCTAATCACACATAAATGGGCAATGTAAGTATACTTTATTTTCAATTGTTTTATTTTCTGATATCTGTAATAATTCATGTGGCTTGAACTCAAGCCTATTTTTTTGAAGTTGCTTGCTATGTTTTTCTGAAGATGCAAAGGTACGACAAGATTATTTTTATTTGTTGAATGCAGGATGTGTCAATGCTTCATCAGATTGCATTCACAGGTTATTTTCTTCTCCTCTGTTATTTGAATCAGCTCAAAATTCCTGAGAGAGTGTAGGAAGATGAGTCATGATAATGCTCTTTCATTGAACACATGCTGCACTTTCTTTTTTTTTTTTGAGACTGAGTCTCACTCTTTCACTCAGGCTGGAGTGCATTGGCATCATCTCCGCTCATTGCAACCTCTGCCTCCGGGGTTCAAGCAATTCTTCTGCCTCAGCCTTCCAAGTTTCTGAGACTACAGGTGTGCACCACCACATCCAGCTAATTTTTGTATTTTTAGTAGAGACAGGGTTTTACCATATTGGCCAGGCTGATCTCGATCTCCTGATCTCAGGCAATCTGCCCACCTTGGCCTCCCAAAGTGTTGAGATTGCAGATGTGAGCCACCATGCCCAGCCCATGCTGCACTTTCTAAGAGTTAGGGAACTTTGCCACAGGTTTCTTCATACTATGGCAACCACTATTGCTCCCTGATCATATAAAACCCTGTTGAGGCGGCTGGACCCAACACCAGGCCATGGGAGCTACGAAGTCCGGCAGAGTCAAAAGAATGAGAAAAGATAAGTTTAAGAGTGCATAAAGTGGGTCCAGGGGGCCAATGCTAGTATGGAAGCTGTGAAGGCCCCGAGCTCTGGGAGCCCACACTATTTATTGGTAATCAAACAAAGAAGCAGGTGGTGAGGATGTGGGGGTTGAAAGGAAGTGGTGCATCAAGCACATGATCTATAGCTGTGATGGTTTAGTATTTCCTTTGAAGCACATGGAACATGTTCTGCTACTTGAGATAATGGGGGACATGTTCTACTTTAAGATACAATTGTTTTATGAGCCTGGGAGTGCTAGAAGCGAGAAGCCAGCAAGTCTAGACACACTCCAGAGGACACGAGGGGTTTTATGCCCTGAGCCTTGGATTCCATCCAAGCCATGAGGGGTTTTATGCCCTGGGCTTAGATTATGGTGCACAGGGCAGCCTTCCACCCTTTGGCAGAGAGCTTGGCATTCCAAAGGCCACGAGGGGTTTTAGGCCCTGGACCCTGGATGTCTTCCAAGACTCTTTTACATTATGTCAGATATGCAAGCCCTGCGTCACCTTTTCTCCCAACAAATCCAACCTAATAATAAGAGATATAACATAAAAACACATTTATTTTCATGATGAAAATGTTCTTAAAAGGAAGCAATCTGTTTTCTTGCTTTATACCACTTTAACTTCCATCGAACAAAAATTTTCTCTAATTATTTTAATGCATGGGGTAAAAGGATAGATTTTAGTCAAATGCCTAGACATACAATGGTGACTGCAAATAAATAGCTATTGTTTTGATCCTTATCTTAGAGTGACTCTGCTGGAAATATTTACAGATGAAATAATGTGATGTCTGAGAATCTCTTCCACTTACTGTGATGGGGATAGGATGAGGCTGTGGCAGGACTGACAGTCTGAGGCAAAGTGATGGGAGCAAAGACTCCCATTATACTATTTGGTCTATTTTAGATGTGCCCCAAATTCCTCTCATCATGATATTTGTAAAAGTGGCCTTTAAGGATATATATGCATCACATTTATATAAATGACACTTATCATTTATAAGTGAGGGAGCTAGACACAGCATTTTGTGGGCTATTAAGATAATAGGAAGGTTCTGGATGTTAAGGTGCACCTTTGCAATAAGGTGTCATATTGCAAAGCCAGCTGTGGTCTTGTCCTGATGTGGTACTGAATGTCCTGCAAACTACTAGTGTCTGTCTTGATTCCTTTCTTAGCTCTTCAATTCCATCTTGGCATAGTTACTTTTCCTGCCAAGAACAGAGTTCAAAGAATGTTGCTTATTTCCTTTAAAAGTTTTCATCTTTCCCATTTGATATGGTTTGACTGTGTCCCCACCCAACACTCATCTTGAATTGTAATCCCCATGTGTCATGGGAGGGACCTAGTGGTGAAGTGATTGGATTATGGGGGCAGTTTCCCCCATGCTGTTCTCGTGATAGTGAGTTCTCATGAGATCTGATGGTTTTATAAGTATCTCACATTTCCCCTGCTAGCACTTCTCTCCTGCTGCCATATTAAGAAGGATGTGTTTGCTTCCCCTTCTGTCATGATTATAAGTTTTCTGAGGCCTTCCCAGCCACACAGAACTGTGAGTCAATTAAACCTCTTTCCTTTATAAATTACCCAGTTTCGAGCAGTTCTTTATAGCAGTGTGAGAATGAATTAATACACCATTGTTCACAGTAACAGGTTTTCAACTTGATTAATGAGATATCTATATGTTTATTTTTCTAGTTGCTGTGTAGTCAGTATTTATCAAAAGTATAGGTCCTTTTTTTTTTTTTTTTTTGAGACGGAGTCTCGCTCTGTCACCTAGGCTGGAGTGCAGTGGCACGATCTCGGCTCACTGCAAGCTCTGCCTCCCGGGTTTACGCCATTCTCCTGCCTCAGCCTCCCGAGTAGCTGGGACTACAGGCGCCTGCCACCTCGCCTGGCTAGTTTTTTGTATTTTTTAGTAGAGACAGGGTTTCACTGTGTTAGCCAGGATGGTCTCGATCTCCTGACCTCGTGATCTGCCCATCTTGGCCTCCCAAAGTGCTGGGATTACAGGCTTGAGCCACCATGCCCGGCCCATACTTTTTATCTACCTCATTGCTCAGCAAACTACAGTGCCCACCCCACCAGGCCAAAGTGAGGCCCACTGGTTGGTTTTTGTAAGTAATGTTTTATTGGAACACAGTCATGCTCATTTGTTTATGTACTGTCTATGGCTGCTTTTTTGTTTAAAAGGCAGAGTAGCTGTGACAAAGAACATACAGTATGCAAAGCCTAAAACATTACTTCTGATCATTAAGAAAAAATAAATTGCTTACCCCTTATCTACCCTATAGTTTTAAGAATCTGTGTTGAGTATTTTTTCTTTTAAATGTGATATATATTTATGGTGTTTGATTTTATTATACATTAATATGCATACAACTCAAAAGAGTTCTATTATATTTTGACAAAATATCCTAATTGCCAAGAAAATGAAAATTTGGCCCTTGTACAGAGGAAGAAAAATATCTTAATTTTATTTCTTTTTATACTTGAGGCCTTTAGTTTCACTTTATTCTACTTTAAAATATTTCCAATGCCATTGAGCAATAGCTAATGAGTTAGTTTTTATATAATCAAAATATTTTCTTCTAAAAGTATCTTTGTAACTGAACAAATGTCTAAACTCCTTGGAATCTGCTCTGACTAGAGTTGAACAGTAAAGGCTTATACAGCTTGCTTAGTTTAAGAATGTAATTTGGCATAAAATAAAGAAGGTGAGTAAATGCAAAGTTTTAGCAAGTTTAATGTCTATTTGAGCAAAAGGTGGGTCAGTAATTTGAAAATGCATGGGAATGGGTTGGTTCCTTAAGCACTGGTAGAGGTAGAGGCTTGGCATGGAAACAAAAGAAGAGCTTAAAAAAACCTGACAATGCTTTCTTAGGGGGTTATACTCCACTTAGGAAACAATTTCTCTTTTTGACCATGATTTAGGTTGCATTAGCTTGTTGTTAATCTTTGAAAGGATGCACTTCTGTGTGTGCGTGGGTGTGCGTGTGTGTGTGTGCATACCTGATATTAAGTTTTCTAATAATTATCTGGTTAAAAACCAAGAAGATTGAGGAGATAAAACTTCCCCTCACAGTGACAAGTTGACCTGGAAGGGACTTAACCATAGAGTATTTATTCATTTCAACTGGAGTTCTTCTGTTCAATACACACGGTAGCCAGTTGCCACTTGCAGCAGCTTAAATCAAACTAGTTAGAAATCAGTAAAATGAGAAATTCAGTTCCTCTGTCTCAGCACATTTCAAGTGCTCATATCCATGTGAGGCTAGGGCTACCATACTGGGAAGCACAGGGTCATGGAGCTTTGCCATCATGACAGAAAGATGATGAATGTCGTGTTTCTGAACTGTTCTCAAGAGTTGGATTACCAAGCCCCTTCTGCTAATACTTGAATGATCATAACTCAGATTTTAGAAAAGGCAAAGTTTCAAAACCTTGTATTATATGAATTTCACTCCTAGAGAAATAATGTTCAATTTGGAGGTGGAAGCAAGTTTGGCAAGTTGGAGGTAATGTTCTCTTGACTTTGAGTTGATGATTGGGTTGGTAGAGGGCTGAGAACTGTTATTCTGTCTCTTTCTCTTTTTCTCACTGGTTTCCAGCTTTTGTTTTTACGTTAACTCTACCTTTTGTCTCTCTCTCCCCACAATTCAAAGAAAAAATGTCTTCGGGATCACTGCACATGGCTAGAACTGGAATATATTAAGAGCTGATGCCATGTGAATTTTTTTTTTCATTTCCCTTGGACAGTAATATTTGATATTCGGTTGTGGAGAAGGTTTATTTTTTGGTCACTAAAACTAGCTCTAGATATTCTTCAACTTCCACTAAAGTTTCCTTCACAATACTGTATTGTAGGGAAATGACGGAAAGGAAGTGTCATGTTATTCACATCACCATTCCAACAGGCCCACAAGCCAATGGTGACATTTAGTGATTGCAATAACAGAGTCAACTGAGAATACTGGTATTTCAGTATTTAACTGCAGAAGACATGTTTAAAACATTATATTTTGAGGGGAAAGGGAAGTCCAACTTTTTATTGTAACAAAATTATAAATTTTATTCCAAAAACAAAAATCATGACTTACCTTTTTCTTCCTTTTGAAACATTTTTTGTCTTTTATTTATTCTTAGACTGTCCCAAGGAACAAACAGCTTTATCTTCTTTAGTTTCGTTATGGATAGATGGATAAACTGAAGAAGAAATTTCCTGTGTTAATTTCAAATTTTCATATACATATTTCAATTATTTGGAAAACTTCTAAGGAGTTACTCTGGGGATAGGATTCTCACTTTGTCTTTTTCGTTGTTGTTCTTCTTCTTAAGAATTTTGAAATTCACTTCTTGGCATACATCACTATGTACCCAATGAATATGTACAATTATTATTTGTCTATTTTTTAAAAAAGAGAAGAAAAGAAAAAGTTTTTAAAAATGTGGAGCTAAGTACCAAAAGAAATACTTAAAAAATTGTTTTCAGTATAAAAAAGTTTCTAACATTTCTATTCGAGGACACAATTTTGTTGGTAAAGAAGAGTCTTATTCACCAAATATTTTCATCATAAATTATTAGTTATGAATAAATATTGAATTCATCAATAAATATGAGTGAACATGAGTGACTCACTGGAATTAATAAGTTGTGGATTCCAGTTTCAGGTTACAGTTACTGATCTTGATTTCAGGGCTATAATATAACCTGCATATCCTGGTAATCATGTATCATACGATTCATATAAACTTTTGGTAGTTGTTTCAATGCCATAGACAGCCCTTCAGGAATGGCCCCAGACTGGTTCATTATTTTTAATTTTAATTTTATTATTATTAATATTTTTTGAGATGGAGTCTCACCCTGTCACCCAGGCTGGAGTGCAATGGTGCAATCTCAGCTCACTGCAACCTCTGCCTCTGGGGTTCAAGTGATTCTCATGCCTCAGCCTCCCAAATAGCTGGTATTACAGGCGTCTCCTACCACATCCAGCTAATTTTTGTATTTTTACTAGAGATGGGGTTTCACCGTGTTGGCCAGGCTGGTCTTGAACTCCTGACCTCAAGTGATCCACCCTCCTTGGCCTTCCAAAGTGCTGGGATTACAGGCATGAGCCACTGTGCCTGGCCTGTCATTTATTCTTTATCTGGTTCAGGAGTTAAACTGGAGCTTATTTATGTATTTATGTATTTATTTATTTATAGAGATGATGTTTCACCATATTGCCCAGGCTGGTCTCAAACTCCTGATCTCAAGTGATCCGCCTGCCTCAGCCTCCCAAAGTTCTGGGATTACAAGCGAGAGCCACTGCACCTAGTCTGGTTCATTCTTAGGCTTTGGACGTTTCCCTCTTTGGCAGGCAGGCTGCCAGTCATTCAGTTTCTGTTCAGTTTTTCTAACTGGGAAAATTAGCCTTAGTATTGTATGATTCCTCTAGTCTAGGAGGTACAGTTTGAGGATGCCCTAATTTCTCCTCTTTCCCAGACAATTTCTGGGGGCGAGGGAAGGGTAAGTTAGGTTGAGATGGCTTGAGAGCATAACAAATGAGAGCATCAAAAGTGTCAGAAGTGCAGATAGAAAGACAACAGAGTTTCTATTTTAATCCAGGAACAGACTGCATTTTGGTGTTTACCAAATAGCATAGTTAAAACGCTATATACGTAAAGTGAATTTGCAACATATTACTTATGCAGTTGACCTTATCTCACTTTTAAGGATTCATGTCCTACTGTATTCCTAGACACTCCAGCCTCAAATATTTGAAGATCAGCAATCCCTTTGGCATCACTTCAGCTTTCTTTTCTATAGCTAAATTTAAGAAAAATACATTTACTAATTCTTACTTTAAACACACGGTCCTTAAAACATTTCTATCTGAATCTCTCTCTATCTGCATATCCTGGTATCCATATATCAAAAGTCTGCAATCATGTCCTCTACACTGGTTACATTTGAGGTGAACTTTGGGTATGTCATTTCAATGCCTTTTCCCCCAAGTACTTTACATTTTGTAGAATTGAATAATTTTTCTACACACAATAAAGTCCTTTCTACAATTTAGTTAATGAGTTCTATGATGTTAGATGTCTTGCTTGGCTTACTTTTTTTAGTTGTAAATTATTATGTAGAGAATATTTACATTTAAATCTTGGCTTTTTTTTTTCACTATGTAGGGCCAAATTCTTTGATATAGAATTGCTAAGTCCAAACCAAATACCTGTTTGCACTTGAGGCATATTGTCATGCTGTCTTCCAGAAATGTGCAGCCTCCGAGAATGCCTTCTTCACTGCCCTTCTGTTGGTGTCATTTTAAAGCGGTTGATCTAGACCTCTCTTCTAAAATAATAATGCTGTCGGAATCAAAAGACAAAATACAGAAATTATAGGTCTCTTTCATTTTCTGTTTATGCAAAGATTGGTTGAAGACATCATTTGGCAATGGAGACCGGGGTGGGGGCGGGGAACAGATAAATAGGTGCAAGCATGATGCTTTTAGATACTCTTCAGTGAGTATCTGTAAAAGTTCTTCCCTGAATGGAAATTTGTCTCCAAAACAGGGTTCCTGTGTCTCTTCTTCTATCACGTTGCAACCTTTCCAAGGACTATTTTTTTTTTTTTTTTTTTTTGAGACGGAGTCTGGCCCTGTCGCCTAGGCTGGAGTGCAGTGGCACGATCTGGGCTCACTGCAAGCTCCGCCTCCCGGGTTCACACCATTCTCCTGCCTCAGCCTCCCGAGTAGCTGGGACTACAGGCACCAGCCACCACGCCCGGCTAATTTTTTGTATTTTTAGTAGAGACGGGGTTTCACCTTGTTAGCCAGGATGGTCTCGATCTCCTGACCTCGTGATCCACCCGCCTCAGCCTCCCAAAGTGCTGAGATTACAGGCGTGAGCCACCGCGCCCGGCTCCAAGGACTATTTTTGCTTAAACAATATATTCAAACATCGGAGACCACACTGTTAGAATCATAATTATTTAAAATGTACATATACTGGACTAACCAGTTATATATGCACTGTCTTTTTTATGTGTCATAAAACCAAAGTCCCATACATTCATAAAGTAGTGTACCCCATGCTGAAGCCCGTGTATTGTTAAATATACATATTGAAACCCAAAAGGCTCAAAGAATTGACATCATACTTTAATATCACAGACTAACGTGGATCTTCATGGAACCGGAGATAGTGGATTGAGTAGTTTCCACCACCACAAAACCTCGTACGTCTTCTTATCTGGACTTGGTGTCTGATATTTAAACCAGCTAAAAATTCTGCAAGATTTAACAAACAGCTTCCAAAGTGTGTGTGTGTGTTTTTTTTAATTCATGATGTTTGCTAATTCATACCTTGAAGGTATGTACTTTACTCAGTGGAATCTCAAACGAGGTGCTAGGAGGTGGCTTGTGATCTAAACACTTTAGGAAGAGCTAACTTAATCAGAAAAGTTTCTAAATTTTCCTTTTTCAGCCCAACTTTTCTTTCATCCTGTCTTGTTTAAAAGATTTAAATTTCTTTAGACTGATGAGGATGGTGGTTCAAGCCAAGAAAGTGTGGGTGGGAATGCAAAGTCTTGCTTTGTAACTAGAATGCAAATGCTATTCTAACATAATTTGAACCTGATTGAGCTACCCAAATTTCAACCATCCTGGAGCAAAACACAGGAAATCTGTACCACAGCCAGAAAGATTCTCTGAATTCCAAACGGAAACAGAGCGTTTCTCCATTTCTTGGAGTTGTATTGGGCCCAAATGTGTAGCCTAGAAAATAATGGTTAAATGTTGTTTCTGGACCAACTGTTGAGTTAGTTTTAAAGTTTCTACCAGAAAAAAAAAAATAAAGAGAAAATTACCTACATATAAAAAGTCACAAAATCAAACTGTCTTTTTGGCTTAACATTTTCTTCACATTATTTTATTGAAGTTTGTATTAACTTTTTCTTGAAATGAAGTGTTCTATGGCTTTTGTTCCAAAAACTGTGAGTTTCCTTTCATTTACCCTGCTGTCACAGCATCCAAGAAAGAACACGTTACCATGATTGCAGCCCAGAAAGAATTGGTCCCTTAACTTTTGATAAGAACAAGAACAAAATAATAGACATCACTTTCCTATTTCTTCTTGAGTACTGGACACAATTCTGATTTTTTTTTTCTCCACTCAACCTTCATTTTTGGCTTCAATAACTTGAATTGGTAGTATAAAATATACTAGAATGGCTATAATCATAAAAGATAGAACATAATAAGTGTTGATGTGGATGTAGACAAATTGGAACCTTCACACATTGCTAATGGGAAGGACAAATGGTGCAGCCACTTTGGAAAATAGTTTGGCAGTTTCTTACAAAGTTAAAGACAAATGTACCCTGCGCTACAGCAATTCAACTCCTACGTAGCGACCCTGGAGAAATAAAACATGTGACTTGCACATAAATGTTCACAGCAGCATTATTCCTAAGAGCCAAACAAATGGAAACAACCCAAATGGCCATCAACTGATGCATGGATGAACAATATGTGGTATGCCTATACAATGAAATACTGTGGAAGTTTGAGTCCAGGCAAGAGACAAACCATGCAGTGGGATTAAATAGGGAGAGTTTAATGTGAAGAATTATGAAGAGTTATGAAAGAGTAACTATAAGACATGCAGAGACTCAACTCTGTTTGGTATTTTAGAGCTCAGGGAGAGAGTTCAAAGGACACACTAGGAAAGGGTTTAGACTTTCCTGGAAAAGGTATATGGCACTGCCACCTAAGAGTGGAGATGTTTGGAGATTTGGCCAAGCCAGAGTTGATCTTGAGTTGCTGGGCAAACTGTGGGCCACCTTCTAGAGTCCAGGTGAGAGGGCAGGTGATCGGCAACCACCGTGTTAGGGAGTCTGTGCACTGGAGTGGACAGAAGATTCAAAGGGACACAGCCATGTGGGAAGTTTGAAGAAGGACAACAGCTTGATGTGTCAGACTCGGAAGGGAACTCTGATTTCTGAGCTGAGGAAGCTGGGGAAATAATATTGCCAGGTCTAGGTGTCAGAGTTGCTGAAAGGCTGCAACCTGGGCTTATGACTGGAAGAGATGCCACCAGACGTCGTCATAACCGCACTTCCGATTTCACCCCCTGAGCCGGAAATTGCAGCCTTTCTTTTGCACTATCTCTCCAGCACCCTCTGCTGAGGAAGCTTAACGTGGTGCTCACGTTAAAGGAGCAGAGCTTCAGGGGATTCCCTTGTTTATCCGAAAATATATTAAGGGGTGCATGGGGAGCTGATATCAATGTGTTATCAACACACTGATAACAGAAAAATTCTATCCAGCAATTTATAAAAAAGGAAAAAAGTATTGGCACCTCCTACAACATGGATGAAACCGAAGCATGAATGAAACCGAAGCATGATCCTGAGTGAAAGAAGCCAGTCACATAAAACCACATCCTGTAGGATCTGATTTATGCAAAATGTCTAGAATAGACAAATGCATGAAGGCAGAGAGTAGATGAGTGTTTGCCAGGGGCTGGAGGGAGAAAGAATAGGGTGTGAGTAATAAAAGGTGCAGGGTTTCTTTTTGGAGTGATGAAAATACTTTAAAAGTAGATTATGGTGAAGGTTGCACAATTCTGTAAATATACTGAAAAAACATTGAAATGTACACTTCAAAGGGGTGAATTTGATGGTATATGAATTACATCTTGATAAAGCTCTTAGACGAATTCTACCATGTAATTAAAATTTTTTATTTTAAAATATTTATTTTCATTTTTGCAGACTGAGGGGTACAAGTGCAATTTTGTTACACTGATATATTGTGTAGTGGTAAAGTCTGGGCTTTTACTGTAACCATCACCCAAATAGTGTACATTGTACCAAATAGGTAGAATTTCATCCCTTAACCCCCTTCCTACCCTCCCTTTGGAGTCTCCAGCGTCTATTATTTCATTTTGTATGTCCATGTGCACCACTATTTAGCTCCCACTTTGTAAGTGAGAACATTCAGTATTTGACTTTCTGAGTCATTTCACTTGGGAAAATGGCCTCCAATTCCATTCATGTTGCTGCAAAATATATAATTCCACCCATTTTTATGGGTAAGCAGTATCTCATGGTGTCTGTGTACTATATTTTCTTTATCCAATCATCTGTTAAAGGGCAGGTAAGTTGATTCTGTGACTTTGCTGTTGTGAATAGTGCTGCAATAAATATATGAGTGCAGATGTCTTTTTATATAATGATTTATTTTGGGTAGATACCCAGTAGTGGGATTGCTGGGTCAAATGGGAGTTTTATTGTTAGCTCTTTGAGAAATCTCCATACTATTTTCCATAGAGGTTGTATTAATTTACATTTCCACCAATAGTGTATAAGTGTTCCCTTTTCTCTGCACCCACACCAACATCTGCTGTTTCTTTACTTTTTAATAATACCCATTCTGACTGGTGTAAGATGGTATTTCATTGTAGTTTTAATTTGCACTTCTCTGATGATTAGTGATGCTGAGCCTTTTGAAAAAAAAAAAACACTTTTTATGAGATGCAGCTTTGTTTGAATTCACCATGTTGTGTTTCTCTTAACCCAAAGAAGAGAGGAGTTGGTAGCATTGAGAAAAATTATTTAGTTAGTGTTTAGAATTTTGTGTCAGCTAGACTTGGATAATTAGAATAGTTTTAGAAGTCATGATGACGCTACATTTATTTGCTTGCAATGTGACTACATTCTAATTTTATTTCTGTTCATTTATTTTTGCTATTACCTCTTTTCAATAGTTGGATATTTATATGGTACATATCTCTGGACTCAACATATTAATTTCCATTAAGTCATCTTTCCTCTTCCGGATCTTTTCTCCCTAGCTTAATAGTACACACTGAAAATAGGAGAAATCTAAATCTGTAACTCGTTTTGAGAGTGTTCCTGAAGTAAAAGGGTTGGCATGTGGAGTGACAACAGTAAAAGGCCAGCCTCCTGCCTTTGATCCATCCTTTTCACTTAGGTGTGAGCTTAGTCTTTCCATCACATCCTATTTACAGACAGAAGAAAGGCTTTACATTGACTGACAACTGCAAAGGGCCACGTTAGACTAAGAGAAGGGAGGTTTTCTGTAATTAATAAAAACTGACCCACAGGAGTGGCTGTTTGGTCCAATTTCATCCTGCAACAAACCCAAATCCAATCAGATGCACATGTTCTGGTGTGTGCAGTCTAAATTTTGCAGCAGTGTGGCCTGATATGGAGATAAAGAGGACAGGGACAGATAGACCATGCATCACACCTGCTATATATTATTGGATTCTTATATTTCTCAATATTAAACCTCTGTTTTGCCACACAGAATTGATTGTGATGTGTTTCTAATTCCCATAATAGATTTCTTCATTTCCATTTTGCAGGAGTAGCTTATTAAGGCTGGCTAGGCTGCCCGTAACCATGTGAAGGACTTCTGTTTGGTCTTTTAATCACTGCAGACATGGGATGCTGATTTTGTGAATAAAGAGCAGAAAATGAATGGGGGTAAGATGCTAATGGGTTGAAAATCCATTTCCCTATTATGAACCAAGGTGAGAGGAGAATTATTAGCATGGCACTTCATTTAGGAGGCCATCTGCTGTGCATTGTGCCTGGGAAAGAAGGATGTTGCTGAAGTCACCAGGTCTGTACTGGGTCAGAACTCATGTCCAGATGTCACCTCTTGGAGCAGAGTAGAGCCATTTTATTTCCACTCTCTCCTCTACCTCTGCAGCCAGTAAAACATCTTATTCTTTGAAATTCACCAAGAGAAGGGAAAAAATAAAGAGACTTGGATCCATAGTCATCCCTCCATTTCCAAGTTGAAGAAGAACAGGGAGGCTTTTGTCTATGTCTTGGGCAATTAGATTAGCAACATTGGAATGTGAGCATGGAATCTTTGTTCAGAGGGCCAAAATTCAGAGATAGAGTCAGAAAAACCGAGATTTGAGAAAGACTTGTAGAAAGATTGTCCTGATGCAAAGAAGATGATATGAGGAGATACCTGGAAACTCGGATACATAGGGTGCAAAGCTTATGACTCAAGTAAAAGACAAATACCCTGCTGGCCTGACTAGGCTTTAGAAAAACAGAGGGCTGCTCATTATCGATTAAGAACAAACCCAGAGTAGACTGAGAAGGAAGCAGACATATAACTTACCTGTTATTTTAGCACCAGAAAATCAGGACTCATGAAAAGTGGAGAGGTCTTTCCCTTTTCTTTTCTTTCCAAGTCTACCTAAATATACTATGTAAACGCTATTCTCTCAGTACCTCTTGCCCATCCAGTAAACGCTTCGTGTGGATGTAGTGCTGGGCCCTTTTTGGTTACTGTGACATCTACTCCACAGATATATTTGTTATTTAACACAGGCCTTCTAAAGATACAACTTCTTTACCCAGTTGCTTGACTCGGGGTGGAAACATCATGTACAAGAAGGGCCATGGAAAAGATATTTTGAGGCAGATGGACCTCTTTAAAAGACTAATTTTAGATAGATTCAGAAAAATGCAAATATGCGATTTCACTTGACCATAGTATTAGCATCATATTTAACATTTTAGTCTGGACCATCTGGGGCTGATTCTCATCTTTAGAAATTTTATGGAAGCTATTTTGGCTCTACTTGGGAAAGTTTTGGTTGAGTTACTAGCAGTATGAGAATCTAGTCCTGTTGCTGAAATAGAAAGATGATTTTTTAAAAATCTCTTTTAGAGAAAAGTTGCTTTAGGAAGAAGAATTTGGGAACTTAGAATATATTTAAGAGATGAAGAACATTTCAGCTACCAATTTAAAACTCAAATAACAATCACTTGTATATGAGTAAGACCTCCTATTTCCTTTGGATTAGAAGACCCTCAATTCTCCCATATGGTCAATGTTTCTGTGCTATTCCTTGCTGCAAACATCTTTGGATGAGTTTGCTCTGTTTCCTGAGAAAGTTCTGGGTAAGGACTCATGTGATATGGTAAGACAGTAGAGGAAAACAGTCTTTCTCCTCCCTATCTCTGTGTAAACACCTTCTTTTTCAGTCTCAAATGCTCTGTGCAGGCTGCTAAAATATGTTGTGAGTCATTCATTTTAGAAACACAATTTATTTTAGAACATGCACAAATGCTGTTATACATCCACATAAGCCTTCTGAGGAAAAAATAACACCCCAAATGTTTCAACCTTAGCATCTTTCTTCTTTAATTTTTAAAAAACGTCCTTTCTTTGTTCTTGCCCATATGGGTACATATTTTTTTAAAAAATGGTTCAATTATAGTAAAACATGTAGTACAAACTATTTTGAGGATGGAATTATTTTACTTGATTTGCCCTTGTACAGAACTGAAAATTGTATTCAAATAATTTTGTTAGATCTATCAAATCTAATAATATTCATTTAATACTCCCTAAAAAGATTATTTAACTCAAACATCAGGAAAAAAATGAATTTGTATTCTGTCTTAAAAACAGAAACAGTTTTAAGGTTATAGTAAGCATTTCAAATTTAATACAAAAGTTTGAGTAATGCTTTCGTGGACGAACATACATTATACATTCCATTTAAAATTATTTTCTTGTCACATAGTGGTGTGTACATTTTCAATTATTCTGTTAATTCAAGGTGCTACTGCTGTCTGTAGAAATTCAAGTTGGCCACTGGCACAGCATTAGTGAATTACAAGTGGGTCACAGATGATTGAAACTACAAATAATTGGATGAACCCCAGCCATGAGTTATGTAGGTGGTCCTAGCTGCAGATTCAGAGCTAGTCATGGCCTTTGATTTGCCTCTCCTTTTGTGGTTGGGAAATCAAAGATGGAATTCAAGACATCTGCCTATACACTTCATTATGGACAAGTGGGTTGTGGACATGTGTTTGCTTTTGTCTGTTTCCATCTGCTCCCCACTTCGTCTCTTGTTAAAAGTACCCTGATTTTCCTTTGTGCAATTAATTACTCTCCCTTGCTTAAGAATGTGGTATGGGAGTCTTGAGCCCACTTCTGTATTCTAGGAGATTTTAATTGCCTTGTACGATCAAGAGCTCTTGTGATACTAACCACGATGACCAGTCTTGGAATGGTCAGGTTACCCAATTCAGGGCACTGGGAGAATATGAACACCAAGTGCATCTACCAGCCATGAGCTACAAGAGATGCTCATTTCTTCCATGACCAGGATGAGGACTTAAGGCTGGTACTAGATATTAACTATTCAGTGATGACAATGTAGAGCCCCATCTACTGAGGTGCTGCCAGTTGGAGCCTGTGGTTTGAGTCAGGCCTGGAGAAGACAGCAGTGAGATAGCAATGGGTCCTTGGTTACTTGATTTGAGCAAGTTTCTTGATCAGGTCTAGTCCAATGGATTTTTTTCCCAGTAAGCCCAGTAAATTACCTTTGTTATCCAGTACAGTAGCCACTAATCTCATGTGCTTATTGAACATTTGAAATATGGCTCCTCCAACTGCGATGTGCCGTAAATGTAAAATACACACTGGATTTCAAACTTAGTACAACAAACATTTTTATATTGACCTCATGTTGAAATTGTAATGTTGAATTTAGACATAGTGGGTGTATTGGTCAATTTGCATTCTTATTATAAAATATTGAGACTGGGTAGTTTACAAAGAACAGAAATGAATTTTTTTATAGTTCTGGTGGCTGGGAAGTTCAAGATCAAGGCATCGCAGGTTTGCTTATCTGGTGAGGGCTACTCTCTGTTTCCAAGTTGACATCTTTTGCTGCAACCCCAGGAGGGGAGGAACACTGTATCTTCACAGGGCAGAAGGTGGAAGAGCAAGTTAGCTGAGCGCTGGGTGAAGCTTTTTATATAACTCTACCTCCTAGCACTATCACACTGGTCATTTAGTTTCAACACCTGAATTTCCGAGGGGACACATTTAAGCCATAGCACTGGGTCAATAACTATGCTATTAAAATTACTTTCACCCATTTCTGAAATTACATAATCGGCTTGTATCTGTGGCCCTGGTTGTATTTCTATTAGAAAACAATGGCTTAACCCATTTTGAATTTTCTTGATGACATGTAATGTAAAGATTTTAAAACTTACACCATAACTTACTTTTCAAATCCCAGTTGGATAACACCAAGTTTGACTTTCATACTTTGAAAAGCCAGTTCTAAGTTAGAAATGATATGTATATAAGCATCCGAGCTAGCAAAGTCCAAAGTCAAGTTAATGCTGTATGTGGTTTTTTATTGGTGACATTCTCCAAAGTTCTTTGGCTGATAGGCTTTATGTGTGAGAACTCTGAATGGCATAGGCTTTATTGTCTCTCAAAATATACAACTGTTTTCTGTACTTCTTATTTTCAAAGTCACTGCAATAGCCTAAAAGTGAGCTTAAATCCTTTCCCCCTTGGCTGTAATATCAGTATGGTATCCAGCCTCCAAGATGGCCCCTAATGACTGGGCTGACTTGTATAAGCAATAGGATACTGAGGTAATGATGGCATGTGAATTTGAAGCGTAGGTCATAAGAGACATTTGAGTTTCCCTCTTGCATTCTTTTGGCTAACTCACTTGGGAGAAAGCCAGCCACTGTGTTGTAAGGATACTCAAGCAGCCCTGTGAGGAGATCCATGGGATGAGTAACTGAGAAGGCAGGCCAGTAGCCATGTGGCTGAGCCATCTTGCCAGAAGATCCTCCAGCCACATAGAACCTTTTGAGACTAAAGCCCTGATGGACAACCTGACTTCAAGCTCATGAGGGACTGTGAGCCTGAACCTCCCAACTAAGCCACTCCAAAATCCCAGATTCATGAAAAAATGGTATATCTTTATTGCTTTAAACTGTGAAGTAGTAGGATCATTTTTTACATACTGATAGATAACTATTACAGTCACATTTTATATGATAAGAATCATCCTACACATTATTTTTATTTTTCAAGAAAATCAACCCTCAAACTTGTTTCTTGTTGCTAAGTCACTTACTTACTTTCTCCTGTTGATTTTTCCACTGAAATACTTGCTATCCTATTTATATGGTTCCATCTAAGGTGTCCGAGATATGCCATCCTTTTTCTCTTTAAGCTCAAGAGGAGTTTGGGCTGTAAAAAGTGACTGGTTAGTTCTGAAGAGGCAGATGTCTGTTTTTAATGCTTCGCATTACTTGAATCAAAGACAATTTCAGGCTTAAAAGGTCTTTTGGCGGTAAATGAGCCCAGTTCCTCCTCTAGACGCTTGGAAATTCTCTCCACCATTCCTTCCAGGGGTCACTCAGCCTACACTTAAATATGGTGCTAGAGGACATCCACCTCTGACATTAGCTCTGTGGTAATGTGAGACTGCTCTAAATTTTAGAACAGGGTTATTTATCTTGGGGACCTTGGATTCTGCTGAAATATAGAAATAAACTACAGGTGTCCCTGAGCCCCCTGAGATGATATTCATGCATGAGATTGCACGCCTGATTTTCTTTTTAACATGGAAAATTATTATGACTTTACTACTCAATGAGGTTAGTAGGTATTTTTAGAACCAATATATAAGAAATTAGCTTATACTGAGTCAAAATAGATGTCTGCAACTTCTCCACTTCAGTTTTGGATCTTTACAGAGGTATATACAAAAAGAAAAACCCCTGTGCCCTTGTCTGGTTCCTATATTCTACTATCTATCTATCTATCACTATCTATCTTCTATTTGAGGCAGGGTCTCACTCTGTTGCGCAGGCCACAGTGCAGTGGTGCAAACATAGCTCACTGCGACCTTGACCTCATGGGCTCAAGTGATCCTCCCACCTCAGCTTCCTGAGTAGCTGGGACTACACGCATGCACCACCACAAACGGATAATTTTTTAATTTTCTTGTGGAGATGGGATGTTGCTATGTTGCTCAGGCTGGTCTCGAACTCCTGGCTTCAAGTGTTTCTCCTGCCTTGGCCTCCCAAAGTGTTGGGATTACAGGTGTGAGCCACTGCGCCCAGCCAAGTTAAACTTTAGAATCCTCACCAGCTATGGTATAATCTTTGTCAACAGTGTCAGGCCTCTGAGCCCAAGCCAAGCCATCATATCCCCTGTGACCTGCAGGTATACATCCAGATGGCCTGAAGCAAGTGAAGAATCACAAAAGAAGTGAAAATGGCTGGTTCCTGCCTTAACTGATGACCCTCCACCATTGTGATTTGTTCCTGCCCCACCTTAACTGAGCAATTAACCTTGTGAAATTCCTTCTCCTGGCTCAGAAGCTCCCCCACTGAGCACCCTGTGACCTCCACCCCTGCCCACCAGAGAACAACCCCCTTTGACTGTAATTTTCCACTACCCACTCAAATCCTATAAGATGGCCCCACCCATATCTCCCTTTGCTGACTCTTTTCGAACTCAGCCCACCTGCACCCAGGTGAAATAAACAGCCTTGCTGCTCACACAAAGCCTGTTTGGTGGTCTCTTCACACGGACACGTGTGACAAACAGGACCGTTTGTCAACCATTTGAATATAACTATTATGTGTGAATTTAATAAAACCATTTTCATCTAATCCTGTCATCCATAGAAAAAGTGTTCTAAATGATTTTTGAGATTTCTTAAGCTCTAAATGTCTGGATTCTTTCTAAATATTTCAACTATTATCCTACAGCACCATCAACTTTGTTTCCACCCTACCTTTTCAGTGTCCCACTCATTAGCCCAAAGTAAATGACTATTTTCAAGTCACTTTTCACAGTTTTGAGTCCAGAGTCAGTGTTTTGTTGATTTTTGTAACCCAAATCTAACACGGTAGTACCTAAAACATCCAACATCTATTAAATGTTTATTGAAGAAAAGCATGTTGAGTTAACATTCAAAAGCCATTACGAGTATCTTTGAAAATAATTTAATATTCTTCTTTTTAGAAATTCAACCCCCCATTATTATTAATTATAAGAAAAAACTTTATCCAAAATTTGTTAATGCCAAAAGAAATATAAAGTCTTTATTTCCTAAAGGGCCGTTTACCTGGAGATTTCTTTACATTTTAAGAAAATAGGACTAGGTCAGCCTTGGGAGAATTGTTTGCAATTTCAAAAGTGGATAATGACTTGGGAAGCTTGTTTGCTCGCTTGTTTTCCCTTTTCAAAGCCCTTCTGGTGGTCTATTTGCATAAGTACTTGAGTGCACTTTAATGCTTATACGAATGATGATCAGACCCACAGAACTTGGATTTATTATAAATATGAAACATGTATAAAGTAGAAACTGATTATCCTGAAATCCCAACTAAAATCATAATAAAAGGCTTTTTAAAAGTGAATTTTGCCTAAAGACTGCCTTTTTCCAATTCCAGCACTATATTGACCCACAAAAGTGGGCCCATACAGACAGCAGATGTGGGGGAAAAAAGACAGAACAGTCCATTGACTTAGACAATTACACTGAACTCTGCAGGAAGATGGGACCTAAATTTAAATTGAATTAGTCAAGACTCAAATGTATGCAATCATTAAACAAATAAGCAAACACCTGTTGACAAATTTGGGTCATTCAGGGACTTAGAATAGGTCAGCTATAAAAAGTAGAATAAAACCAAATGCATGCACAAAGAAATAGAACTAATATGTATTCAGTGACCCACATCACCACACACTGAGCTAAAAGCTTTACATAACTGATGGTTTCCCAGCCTGTGGCATATTAATGCACTGGCCACATGGGTAGGGTTATAATTTAAAGCTCCCCATCAGGCTTCAAAACCACTAAAAGGTTCTCTCTTCTAATGTTCCAACCATCCTAAAACATAGGCCATTGATTGGAAGTGTGGTCTCTCTACCAGCAACCTCATCATTGCCTGGATACTCAGTAGAAAGGCAAACCTTGAGCCTCAGCCGAGGCTTATGGATCAGTGTGGAGTCCAGGAATCTGTGTTTCACAGACCCTTAGTGCACACTTAAGATCTAGAACCACTGGTCGTCTGATTTCATGATCATTCTACAGATAAAAACTTTGAATTCAAGAGATGCTAAAAAAAAAAAATCCTGAAAGTCAGCCAGGCACAGTGGTTCATGCCTGTCATCCCAGAACTTTGGGAGGCCAAGGTGGGAGGATCACTTGAGCTCAGGAGTTTGAGATAAGCCTGGGCAACATAGTGATACCCCATCTCTACAAAATAAAATTTAAAATAAATTAGCCAGTTGTGGTGGTGCACACCTGTAGTCCCAGCTACTCAGGAGGTTCAGCTGGGAGGATCACTTGAATTCAGGAGTTTGAGGATGTAGTAAGTCAGGACTGCACCACTAAACTCCAGCCAGGGCAACAGAGTGAGACTCTGTCTCAAACAATCAAAACAAAGAAACATGAAACCAAAAAATCCCAAGGTTAAGCAAATTAGTAAGAGATGTAAGTAGGTCGTGAAACTGGATTTGATTTGGCCAGAAAATGTGAGCTCTTCTGATTTCACCACAAGGTCAACCAAAAAGAACTTAGGGTCTGTTTAAGAAACAATTCCTGCTTAGCAAGCATGAAATTATTATTTTAATAATTTGATTAATGATTTTTAGTCATTATACTTACAGGCCAGGAATAAATTCAAACAGAGCAAAGTAGGGCATAAGAATAAATTATAGTGCTAAGTAGGTTTTGTGTCATTTCAGAATGCAGTCTCTTCACTCTGGCTAGCTTGCTTGCTAATTACTTAGTGTAATGCTCCATCTTCCCAATGCATGTGCTTATCATATATTCTTAGTTATGACTTCAATGGAAGGGAACTTACCACTCATTTTATGTCAGTTTTGTATGAATCTTGTATACTCCAACTACAATAAAAATGAGAGATGAATAATGATATTAAATCTGAGTGGTGGGCTGGCTAGACAGTATTTAAATGTATCTCTGAGACAACATTTTGTTAACAGTATACTAAGCAAGATTCGTATCTTCTTGAATCTTAAGAGCACACACCAGAATAATTATACTCTTTGTTCCCAAAGGACTATCATTATGTAACTACTATTAATGATGTAAGTATACAGTTAACAGACTTATAATGATATAAGTATATATGCTTGTATAGAGTTATAAAATATAAGTGTGCAACTAGTGTAAGTATATAATTATTGCTTGCATGGCCTTCTTTTATGTTATCTATTTCATTATTTATTTTATTAGAGTAAGGAACATCTTGTTATTTTAATCATGCATTATTTAGGTTAAATATGGGAGATATTTAGGAGAAGGAAGCCAATACTGAGCACCATAAACAGAACACAAACAAAAGTGAAAACCAGCAGAATGAGGGCTGATAAACAAAAAATATGAACACACATTCCAAAACTTCAGACAGTTGCAAAAAGGGAAAGTGTCAAGCCCTAATAGTTTTGCATTGACAAAGGGCCTGGGAATTTGACCAGCTTGTAGAGGATTGTATAGAAAGAGTAAGTAGGTGAATTAAATAAAAAAATCATTAAAAAAACAATGAAGAGTGGCGGAGGTTACCTATCTGTCTCTGAAGCATAAGCAATAACAATTATTATGGCTTGCCACTTTTCAGGACTTGCTAAATCAAGAGAATGCACTTTTGGAGACCGAGGTGGGTGGATTGCTTGAGTCCAGGAGTTTGAGGCGAGCCTGGGCAACATGGAGAAACCCTGTCTTTACAAAAAATACCAAAATTAACCAGGCGTGGAGACATGCACCTGTAATCCCAGCTAACTGGGAGGCTCAGACGGGAGAATCACCTGAGCCCAGGAGGCAGGGTGCAGTGAGCTGTGATTGCACCACTTTGCTCCAGCCTGGGCAACAGAGTGAGACCCTGTCTCAAACAAAACAAAACAAAAATAATACAAAAAAAAAAAAAAACAATCAAGAGAATGATGCTCTGAAATCAGAAGTTATCTCCTCTATAACAGGAGATGACAGTCTTCATGTTTGGACAGATGGATGAATCTAGTACAGGCTTTTAAGAAAATCTCAGAGGAGAGAGTAAATCCCAGATTCTTAAAAAAAAAAAGAAAAAATGTCACACATTGACCCAAAGAAGTCTCCCTCCTGCCACAACCCCTCCCCGAGCAACACACACACAGGATTGGATAAAGCCAGAAACTACTACATCCAGCTTTCAAACCGCTTTAACAGAGGACAAGTTTGAGCTGCGCTGCGTGTGTGCATGTGTCTCTGTTTGTGTGTATTCTCATCCTAACGACTGAGTCTAAGAATCAGTAGTGTTCTTTCATGATTTTTGGTTTTTGTTTTAGAGACACGTCTCACTGTATTGCCCGAGCTGGTCATGAACTCCTGGGCTAAAACCATCCTCTTGCCTCAGGCTCTGGAGCAGCTGGGACTACAGGTGCACACCACTACCCCTGGCAAGAATCAACAGTGTTCTTAATGAAAGATGAGAGCAATGAGAATGAAAGAAAGTATCAATACTGTAATTTAAAAAAATTCCTGTGCTTAAACATGAAAAGTATATATACAATTAGTAGGTCCATTGAATTCTTGACAAAATTAACAAAAATAGATGCACATTCTTTATTAATCTTTTCAAAAACTGAAGTAAAAAGAAAGGCAATGCCTCAAATATCAAGTAAAATAAACAGGTTTATGACAGTATGAAATGAAGCTGGCCTCTCCCTGTAATCCATAAACAGCAAAAATATCAGAAGAAAAAAATCAATGTACAGGACTTTGATGAAAGAACTTTGCATAGCCAAGGTACATGTGAAAGCAATAGAGACATACTAATTCAGAGAATAAAAGGATTAAATCTAGTTCATTCACCAGGAACCATTTATTTTTCCCTTTAAAAGCATATTGATTTGAGCATTAATAACAGATAAAACACTTTGCTGAAGAATAAAGCTACAAGAGGGAGACACTGGTTGTTACACAGCAGCAACATGGCAATAGATACCTGATACAAGAAGTGAATCATGTCATGACTGAATGTAAGGGTGGGGAAGCAACTTACAATGGCCACACCAAGGAGAAAGGTAGACTGAGGTTGGGCACACACAGAAGAGGAGAAAGGTAATGTAATGCCAGAGGCAGAGATTGAAGTCATGTAGCACAAGCCAAGGAATTCCATCAAGCCACCAGACTCTGGAACAGGCAAGGAACAGATTCTCCCCCTACAGCCGTAGAGGGGAGGGTGGCCCTGCCAGCAGCTTGATTTTAGCTCAGTGATGCTGATTTTGTACTTGTAAACTTCAGAACTGGAGGGAATAAATGTGTCTTGTTTTAAGCCACTGAATTTGTGGTAGGTAATATGTAACAGCAGCCACCATCATACAAGGTTATTAAATGTATGTTGAATATATTGTCTCAATGCATGTAAGAAAGTTGAAGCATACCACCACTTTATTCTCCATTTTTTTTTTTTTTTTTTTTTTTTTTGAGACAGGGTTTTGCTTTGTTGCCCCAAGCTGGAGTGCAGTAGTACGATCATAGCTCACTGCAGCCTCAAGTTCTTGGACTTGGATGATTCTCCAGCCTAAGTAGCCAGGACGATAGGTGCATCCATCACACCCAGCTAATTAAAAATGCATTTTTTAAAGATATGGTCTAGCTGTGTTGTCCAGTCTGGTCTTGAATTCCTGGCTCAAACAAGCCTCTCAAGCAGCTGGAACTATGGGCATGTGCCACCATGCCTAGTCCACTTTATTCTTGATGAGGCTAAACAGAAAAATCTAAGTGGGGAGTTGTTTGTGAGCTTTAGTAAAATCTATGTGGACACTGATGGACATCACAGGTGGTGGGGAGACCTTTGTTAGGCAAAGTGGCCTCTGTGCTCTTGGAAACAGGCAAGGGCAGTGTCATTATGGACTTTGGCATCAGTGGTGATGGTATCATCATTGGGAAGTACTGAGGATCTTTGGGGAGGTATCGGTTACAGAGAAGGAACCTCAGTATTTTCAGCATTAGGAAACCTCACCACAGCTAACTCAAGGAGGATCAAAGTGGATGTGCTCTAAAAGCCAGCAGGACTAGCTTACCAATCACACGGGAACACTTTACTCAGGATGACAAGAATTACTGGGTGATAGGCAACAGGAACTAGATTTCCTACAGTGTGGGAGGGGAAGGAGCAGAGAAATAGGATGTTGTAACTCTGTGTTCCTAAGTTTATTTCCAGTTTGTTCTGTTCCAGTATCAGTTATCTATTGCCATGCTGCTGCTGCATAACAACCAACCACATGGCTCGGCAGAAGACAAGAGTATTACTTACCTATCTGGAGCCAGCAGGGAGTCAGAGAGGTGGTTCTGTGGAGGTCAGCTGAGCTTACTCATAACTATAGACAGGTTTCCTTATTGACTGGCTTTGCAGTGCTGCAGTTCCTCTAATCTTTGAGTAGACCAGTACTGGGACTCAGAAAATGATACCCCAAAACAAAGGCCTCAGAGGCAGCCTCAAAAGCAAAAGTTTCTCTCTGACCTCCTCTTGCCCTCCTATCTCTCAGTTCCATCCTCCCGACAGGCATCATAAAAACTAGAATTTCTCTTCCACAAGGCAGGTCCTAGAAACCAGAACCCTCTTTCCCAACAGCCAGCCACAAAACCTAAAAATAGGACTTTTGTTTCACCTGTTTGTGTAGAAACAGGTCACAAAGAATGATCCGACCTACCTGGTTTGACTGCAGTTCCTAAGACCCCCATTCCAGAGAGGGTCCCACCCCATATCCAGAAGGAAGAAGTACTGCTCAGAGAGGCCAAGAAGAATTCAGACAGACAGGCCTTGCTGGGTTTCCCCATTCAGCTGATTAGCATTAGGTTAGACCCTTTTGGTCCAATCCTATTTCTGCATGGCTGTCCATACTTTGTTGAACCTAAGCATAAAAATGGTCAACTTCCCCTGTATCTTTGGGTCTTCGTTCTAAAGGCTCCTGTGTACACATTAATAACTTCGTATGTTTTTTTTTTTCTATTAGTCTGCCTCTTGTCAGTAATTTTTTTCAGTGAAGCGTCAGAGGGCAAAGGGAAAATATTTTCTTAGCCCTTTGTTATGGTTTGGCTGTGTTCCCACCCAAACTTTATCTTGAATTGTAACTCCCACAATCCCCACGTGTCACAGGAGGGACCTGGTGGGAGGTAACTGAATCATGGGGGCAGGTTTTTCCCATGCTGTTCTCGTGATAGTGAATAAGTCTCATGAAAGCTGATGGTTTCATAAAGGGCAGTTCCCCTGTACATGCTCTCTTGCCTACTGCCATGTAAGATGTGCCTTTGCTCCTCCTTCACCTTCCGCCATGATTGTAAGGGACCATATGGAACCATAAGTCCATTAAACCTCTTTTCTTTATAAATTACCCAGTCTTGGATATTTCTTCATGGCAGTATGAAAATGGACTAATACATCTTTCACTAGGTTGGACATATTCTTATACCATTTGCAGAGATACAAAAGAGAACTCCAGCCTGTTCAGGCAAGAACTTGCCAATGTTCCACTTGCATAGAGGCTGGTAACATATCTCATTTGCCAAAGTAAGTCACGTGGCAGAGACCAGAGACCAGAGTTAGAAAGAACACCCTGACCACAGAGTAGAGCCACATAGCTACATGATAAAGACAAGGACATAGGGAAGGGTGAGAAGTTGGGGATAAGGAAGCAACCTACTACCAGTGGGTTAAATATTAAATATTACACTGGATTGGATAGTTAGTTTCCCTGAATTTAATAGTTGCTTATATTGCCTAATGTAATAAATTACATTATTTGCTATTAAATATATTTATTACATTATTTAATACATTCATTTACATCCATCTTTCTGTTTTAACATGAAAGTTATTTCTTGACGTTTGTTTTATCTCTATTGCTATGGTCTAAATGTCTATGTCCCTCCCACCAAAATGCATATATTGAAATCCTAACTCCCAAAGTGATGGCATTAGGAGTTGGTCCTTTGGGAGGTGATGAGATCATGAGGGTAGAGCCTCATGAATGAGATTAGTGCCCTTATAAAAGAGACCCCAGAGAGCTCCCTCACCCCTTCCACCATGTGAAGACACAGAGAAAAGGCACCATGAACCAGGAAGTGGGTCTTCACCAGACATTAAATCTGCCACACTTTGATTGGACTTCCAGCCTCCAGAACTGTGAGAAATGTCTGTTGTTTATAAGCCACCCAGGCTATGGAATTCTGTTACAGCAGCCTGAACAGACTAAGACATCTACCTTCACTCTTTGTATGTCTAAATTGACTGAATTTCTTGAAGAAACAAGTATATATTATTAGTGTCTTCAGTTTTGCCAGTAAACAATGTCATACGTCACCTAAGAAGCCACCAAAACACTTTATGAGCTAATTCACTCTGTATGATTTATTTGCAGAAATCCCTCTTAAGTAAGGTGGACTCTTGTAGGAGCTCGAAGCCACAGTTTAACTTCCGTAAGGGTGCTTGTCCCCTTTTTTCTCACTGGAGTAACTCATCCATTAATGCTGTCCTTTTATAAGCTTTTCCTAATGGTTTTCCAGGTTGGTTAAAACGAGCTATGTCCTGATTTCTCATTGCTCAGTGTACTTTTCTCCCCCATTATCTGTTTCCTTTAAATATTTCACATATTCAGTCCTCTGCCTTGTATGTACAGTGATAACACAAATTTTCAGATTTATAGAACATCTAATCTGGACTGGCTACTATGTTGAATGCTGACATCTGGATAAGGTTGCCAGATTAAATACAAGACGCCATATTAAATTAGAACTTCAGAGAAACAATGAACATATTTAAAATAAAAGTATGGTTCAAATACTGTATGGAATATACCTATACTAAAAAATAAAATAATTATTTCCCGAAATTCAAATTTCACTCAATCCTGTACTTCTATTTGCCAAATCTGACAATGCTAGATTTGTAACAAGAAGCTGGCATAATCTCTGCCTTCCCAGACATCATCATATTATAGATTTAACGGGAACACAAACAGATAATAACAAGATTTTTTTAAGTAGAAAAAAAGGTGCAGTAAAAAATGTGTTTTGGGATATTTAACAGGGATCCATAGCCATCTTGGCAGTTTCGGGACAGGCTTCCTCTCCTCCATACCTACTTGTTAAAATAGTTAGCATGTTATGCTAGAATTGTTATACTACACTAGAATTGCATTTACTGTAGGCAAGCAAGGTATTTCTGAGACACAGGGGTGTTATGAAGAAGCAGGTTTTTCTGCATACAAGTTATAAAAACATGCAGCCTCAGGCAGCATCATTAAAGTGCAGTGCTGCGTCAGTATGGGCAACCCTCCCATCTGCCAGGTAAGCCTGTCTTTGCTGTGTGAGAAGGATTCATTTGGGGTGTCTGCTGTAAGGTGGACAACGTGGAAACCTTTGCAAATGGCTAAGAAGTCTGTTAAGCTACTTAGAAGAAAGCAGTTACTCATCCCAGCCTCCCCTGCTCTGGCATGTGTATACATGGACATACCCATGTGCACACAGAGACACATGCACACTCTTCCCCCATACAGTTACTCTCATCCAAGTTAAGTAGGAGGGAGAGCTGGACTGAGAAGTTTATACAAGTTGATCCCAAAGTAATTGTAATCTTAAAAAATGGTTGCAACAAACTGATCGTAATCACAAAAACTGGTGGTAAGCTAGGCAATGACCCTCCCCTAACGAACCACTGGAGTGGTCTAAGGTAGTGTTTCTCAAACTCGAACCACTTTGTGTTCTTCAGAGAAACAGAGCTAATAGGATCTACGTATCTATTTCTACATATTTTAGATGCCTACTGTGTGTGTGTGTGTACATATATTTAGAATACACACACACATAAAGAGAGTTATTATAAGATATTGGCTCATGCAATTATGGAGGCTGAGAAGGCCCACAATCTGCCTTCTGCAGCCTGGAGACCCAGGAAAGCTGGTGATGTTGTTCGAAGGTCTGAGAACCCAAGAGCCAATGGAATAGATTCCAGTCTGGGTCTGAAAGCCTGAGAACCAGGAGTACCAGGGGCTCAAAAATTCAAAGACTGATGTCCCAGCTCAAGCAGCCAGGCAAAGGGAAGGAGAATCCAACCTTTTTCTGCCTTTTTGTTCTAGATACTGTCAATGGACTGGATGGTGCCTCACTACACTGGGGAGTATGTGTGTTCTTTATCAGCCTACCATGTCAAATGCTAATGTACTGTGGAAATACCCTCACAGACACACCCAGAAATAATGTTTACCATTTATGCAGGCATAAAGTGGCCCAGTCAGGTTGACACATGAAGTTAACCACTGTGGTATGAAAAGGGGCGTGCTGATTCAGCAGGTCTGAATGAAGTCTGAGTCACTGTATTTCTAGCATGCTTCTGGGAGATGCTGATGCAGCGGGTCTGGGGACCTCACTTTCAGTAGCAGGGTCCTAACCTGAGGTTTTTGGTCTAGCCATTTCTATACCATCCTTCTGCACCAATAAAGATCTATAAATACAGATGGTGGAGTGGAATGTTGAGGTGACTCTTCATGGGAAAGAGCTAGACCTTTATTGGGAGAAACATGTTGTTGAGATGCTGGGAGGTCTTGTCTGGCCCTAGATTTAGCTTACTGAGTTGTCAGATCCTGGTCTACTGACTTCTGACTCACATCCCAAATGGCAGAGGCTATGTGGGGTGATGGAGAAGCCTTTAATCCTGCATCAGGAACCGAGTTTGTTGGTGTATGGATTGGCCAGCTTGTCTTCAATTAAAATCCATTAATTCAGTACCTTTTAGGTGCCTGTGGGTGCCGGGCATGAAGAGGTGGACACTGCTTAACCATTGCAGGTTAAGCTACGTATCAAGTCATGCAGAGGAGATCAAAGGTCTCACCAGATGACTCATCTCACAGATGGTGCATCTGAGTTCCAGACGCGTCATGGGGCTTTCTTAGGGTCACACAGTTGGCTCTGGCCAGGACTGGGACCCTGATTTCTCAACGGAGAATCCAGTGCTCCTTCCTTCTCCTCCAGGAGCCAATTAAAACCACAGACAGCACAGTGGAGAGCTTTTAGTTGGAGTCTGGCCCCGAATTAAACTTTCCCAGCTGGTATTTTCATACCAGCCCTCAGGATCTAGTTCATTTTCTCGATGGTGTTTACATTCCCATTACACAGTATTAATCACAGAAATATTTCCTGCCTTGAAAGACTCTAATTAATTTCCCGTGCTTCTTTGGTGTGTTAAACTTCAGCCATTGCATACCTTGGGGTCCACCGACATCTTTAAAATATCCTCCAAGTTGGAAGCTTACATGTGGAAGGTACAAATAAACCAACTGTAGCCCGGATTAGCCTGAAGGATGATTTTGGTTCACAGAAAAATAAACCATGATTTAACAACCTTGTCTGATCTTGCGTGAGCGAGTCACAGTGCTTGAATATGCCTGGGCAGGAGGCTGTCTTATAATGATGAATTATGGATGAAAAACCTACACATTTTCTGCTGAATCTGGGGAGCACGAATGCCCACTTCAGAAGGCTGGGAATTTCCCTTATGTGCATCCATTTTGAGAGATAAAATGTATCACTAAAATGCATGAATAATTCGACCAACATGAAATTAGTACTATTCGCCGTACATCACGAAGTTTGGGTGAAGTACTCGGCAGACAGGCCAATTATATGAGGAGGGGTAAAGAATTATGGCTTTCAAAATGCTTAGTTGTCTAAAGGCCTAAGATACATTTTTTTAACTCTTTATTCCTGAATGTCATCTCATGCATAGAGAAGAGTATAACATCAAATTTGATGATAAGCCTCAAGTATCTTGGAAGATGAATTGGATAGCTGGAAAAATTGGAACAAAATTCCATCCCTTGGGGGACATATTTCTAACTTCCTAGGGACCTTAATTTATGGTGAATTTACACATTCTACAATTTTACTATTTCAGCAAACCAGAGCATGCCAAATCAGATAGACTTATTCATGCTTAGGGAAATAAGAGATAAGAATGAAGTATCTGCCTTCCCCAAAATTTTGCATGCAGAGCCCATCAATCTATCCATCTATCTATCTATTATCTATCATCTGTGTATTATCTATTAATCTATCTAATATCTATCTATCTACCTACCTATCTTGAAACAAATTACTTCTGTGTTAAACAAGCACATCTGAACTTGTTCTGATTTGTTTTGTTTCCTTTGTGTGAGATCTGTCTCCCAGGGTGGAGCACAGTGGTGTGATCTTGGCACACGCAACCTCTACTTCCTGGGCTCAAGCAATTCTCCTGCCTCAAGCGATTCTCCTGCCTCAGCCTCCCGAGTAGCTGGGATTACAGGTGCCCGCCACCATGCCTGGCTAATTTTTGCATTTTTAGTAGAGACGGGGTTTCGCCATGTTGGGCAGGCTGGTCTCAAACTCCTGACCTCAAGTGATCCGCTGCCTTGGCCTCCCAGAGTGCTGGGATTATAGGTGTGAGCCACTGTGCTCAGACTTGCCCTGATTTTGAATGAACAATTTCTGTGGCTAGTTTGATAAATCCCATGTAAATCACTGATATACAGAAAGTTTACAATAGTATTAGTTCTCTTTCCTTTTCTATTGAGAAAGGAGTCTTTGTATTATATAACTTTATGGATGGAAGGAATATTGAAAATCAGTTGTTCAACTATCTCATGAAAAAGCAAAACAGAACAGTTTAGGTGCAGTGGCTCACTCCTGTAATTCCAGCACCTTAGAAGGCCAAGGAGGGAGGATAGCCTGAGCCCAGGAGTTTGAGACCAACCGGGCAACATGGTGATACCCAATCTTTACAAAGATTAAAGAATTACCTGGGTGTGGTAGCACATACTTATAGTCCCAGCTATTTGGGAGGCTGAGGCAAGAGGATGGCTTTGAGCCTAGGTGTTTGAGGCTGCAGTGAGTTATGATCACATCGTTGCATTCCAGCCTGGGGAATAGAGGGAGACCTTGTCTCAAAATAAATAAGTAAATAAATAAATTAAAACCAAAGTAAGACACAAGAAAAAAAAAGAAAAAAAAACCTTTGGAGCAGATATGTTTGTTGTAATCAATTACTTTAAGGGTATGTCAACATAGATAACCTCAAAGTAAAGTATGATTGGTCATTGAATGAGTCTGAGAAAATAAGTAATTTATGGAATTCAAGCTGGTCCTCTTCCCCAACCTATTGTCTCTCAACCCAACCACCATATTTTCCTTTGCTTCAAGTAAAATATATAAAATGACTCTCTCACCACAGGGCCCTTGCATATGCTTTTAACCTCTACCTGAAATGCTCTCTCTCTGTATCTTAGCATGGCTCCTTCCTTGTCCTTCAACTATTAGCTTTATCCGATTTTGTACTTGTGTATTTGTTTAAATAGTTTTTTATACAGTTTTCTTTCTCTTTCTTTCCTTCCTTCCTTCCTCCCTCCCTCCCTCCCTGCCTCCTCTCTTTCCTTCCTTCCTTCCTTCCTTCTCTCTCCCTTCCTTCCTTCCTTCCTTCCTTCCTTCCTTCCTTCCTTCCTTCCTTCCTTCCTTCCGAGTCTTCCTCTATTGCCCAGGTTGAAGTGCAGTGGCAGTGGCATGATCACCGCTCACTGTAGCCTCAATGTCCTGGGTCCACGATCCTCCCACTTTAGCTCCCCAAGTAGCTGAGACCAAAGAAAGGCAGGTATCATCGCAGCTTGCTAATTTTAATTATTTTTCGTAGCCTGGGATCTCATTATGTTACCCCAGCTGGTCTTGAACTCTTGGGCTCAAGTGATCCTCCCACCTTGGCTCCCACAGTGCTGTGATTACAGGCATAAACCACTGTGCCCAGCCTGTTTAAATAGTTACATTTCAACTCCCAGTAAGCTATAAGCACAAGGAAAGAAGAAATAGCAAATCTCAGGGTTACTGCAGTATACCTAGTACAGAGCCTGCTGCCTGGCAAATAGTAGGCACTTGCTAGACATTCGTTATACAAATAAATGAATTGCTTTGGATCTTTATTTACCTTCCTAGGTTCCATTGAATAGAGTCATTCTACTTATTCAGTCCACGGCAGAGCATGTGTTAAGATATCCCCAGAAATGTATTCTCTGTTTAGAATCTGGTCCCCAGTGCTGCTGGGGCAGTCCAGACAAGCCAGGACATGTACCATACTCTTGCTGCAGTAGCATCAGAGCTTCCACTGGAGCCTACACATCTCAGGTGATTAAATAGCAATCATAATATGCTGGAGCCTATTCCAGCCTTGGGAGGGTGTAACCCCAGGGGGAAGCTTTGGAGAGGGCAGGAGGATTAGCTAACTACAGGATAATTTGCTTGGTAATGTGTACTGAGGACACACATACGTAGGTGGACAAGAGAAGTCTGATGAGTCACAAAGACCTGGCACAGACTGTAAAAGCACAGAGAGAAAACCTAAACTCCATCCAGGGTGGCATGGAAGCCATCTTGGGACATTAATTAGAAAGCCTGAAAGCAGACAGGAAATCAGGAAATGGAGGAATTGAAGAAACCACAGAGGTGGAGGTAGTGCTGGTGGCAAGAGATTCAAGAAATTAAAAGAGAAAGAGGAGGAAGAGGAAGAGGAGGAGGAGGAGCAGAAGGAGGGAGGCAATGATTCAAGGCAATTTGCTTGCAAGCAGCTATTCAAGTGAGACAACACAGTTTGGCATCCTATGGGTGCAGAGCAGTGACACCCCTCTCTCCTGGGGTTATGTATGGTTTCCTGAAATGAAGAAGATGAGAAGTCCCATGGCTGAATGTATGCAGCATGCTGAGTTGTTAGAAACATTTCCAGCTTAGATATTTATTTCTGTGCAGAGTTACCAACACTCTTGTCCAATATGGAAATAACAAAAGAACAAGCAAGACTCAGAACTTGTTGTTTGCACTCATAATCTTGGCATGTAAAGATCATGCAGAGTCAAAATTGTGGGCTTCATTTATTAGTTGATTTTTTCAACAAATGGTTATATAAATCACATTCTATATCCTTGGTACCGTTAGGAACTAGGGGTGAAAGAAAGAAGGAAAGAAAGAGAGAGAGAGAGAGAAAGAAAGAAAGAAAGAAAGAAAGAAAGAAAGAAAGAAAGGAAGGAAGGAAGGAAGGAAGGAAGGAAGGAAGGAAGGAAGGAAG